>NW_022688960.1:1953-58324 GCF_011630105.1 Anneissia japonica | reverse complement strand
CCCCCACCCCCGTTTTCTCCCATCCCCTCCACCTCCTATCTCTATGTGCCATATCTAGTGACGTTGTCGACCATGGATGCCAAGCTTTCATTTCCTTGGCCAAACTCAAAAGATTATTGTTATCTACACCAATCCAGGCTGCAATTCTTGGAAAGGTACTCAATGGCGCCTCTTTCTCTCCTTCCAACAATCTTACCCGTGAGAAATAAACACTCTAACTCCTCTACTAGGCAAGAAATCGAGATGCAGTTTCTTGATCTTCTTTTCTTAAGAAGCAGCAGTATAATAATAACCTACAACAAAAACAAAAATAACTAGACTTACTATGTCTGTTTGTACAACAGAACATAGTGATTTTCTTCATTGATATAATGAGAAATGAAGTTGAAATTGCAACAAAAAAGGTCGTATAAAAGTATAAAGTAAATTTTTTTTAAACCGGAAACCCAAGTACTTATACTGTAGTTACTAAACAAATTCTGAAGTTTAAAAAAAGCAAGTTCACAGCTACCGCGAAGTTAGTGAGATTCAAACTATTGCTGCAATGGTAATCGGCGAGGTAGGCCTACTTGGAGACTTATAACCTTGCGCGAATATGAGCCGACCTAGCAGTGGTGGCGCCAGAGGGGGCTGGGGGATAACCCCCCCCCCCCACTTGATGATGAATTTTGTCGGGAAACAAAGAAATAAAAAAAAAAAACATGCAATATTCGTTTAGCCACCATATTGTTTGTGTTAACTTTTCATCACAACAACAACAACAACAACAATAACAATAATAATAATAATAATAATAATAATAATAATAATAATTCAATGAGACTACTTAAAAATAATTTGCGTTCTTTTATGACAAATGCTCATTTAGATAGCCTATCAAATAACTTTTCAACACAACAACAACAATAACAATAACAATAATAATAATTCAATGAGACTATTTAAAAATAATTTGCGTTCTGTTATGACAATGCTCATTTAGATAGCCTATCAAATAAGTAATTAAAATTCGCCATAATTCATCAAATATCCGTGGCTTCCAGGGGGCTTCGCCCCTGCCCCCTGGACCCCCACCGTGGGGCCTAGGCGGCCTCCTGGCCCCCAGCCAAGTCAGATTCGATTCGCTCCAATAGCCCCCCCCCCTTGTCGGGGCCTTTAGCCCCTCCGTCGGGCAGGTCCTGGCGCCATCACTGCGACTGTGTTTGCCCTTAAATCACTTTAAATTGGTTCTCACATGCACACCCCCGCCCTAGATTGACACCAAATATTAGAAAGCACATCCATGATATGGTCAATGCTTCGGCAAAGCATGGTAAAGTTCCAAGCATGGAAAGTGACCAAAGTGCCGGCTAGAAAAAAACCAGTGCAAAAAGATAGGGAAATGTATGCAAGAAAAAAAGGGGGAAAGATCAGAATAAGAACGATGGATTTTTCCAGCTACTGCTGGTAAAACCCAATAACAGTAATAATAATAATAATAAATAATAATAATAACAATAACAATAACAAAACCAATGTAGTAATAATTATATAGTAAAAGTAGTAAAAATAATAATTAAATAAAGCTATGTACCGAAATGTACTGAATACTCAGTACGTTTGAAAACAATTGCGAAAAAAATCGCGCAAGTTGTACTCGGGTGGGACTCGGACTCGAACTCACGATCTCCAGATCACTAGCCTGGCATCATACCTCTAGACCACCGAGCTTGCGCCTGATGGCCAGGGTTGAATTCGAGTCCATGCGGTGAAAAAAATTTCAGTTAATTTCTGAAACATAAAAATAAAAACAAAAAAAAAACATTGCCAGGTTTTATATATTGTTATAATTCTTAAATAAGTTTTAGTTAATGATAAATATATATGTAAGTTAAGTACAGGACTTTAAGATATAACCACCTTAACAGAATTGAAAAAAAAACCCATTTAAATCCATATGGTGAAAAAAATACAAATTGTGAAAGTATATGCAATTTCAGTTAATTTCTGAAAAATAAAGAATAAAAACAAAAGTCATTAGCCAGGTTATATGCATTATTATAATTCTTAAACAAGTTTTAGTTAATGATCAATATATAGGCCTATGTAACTACATGGGATAGACAATCAGTAGTAGACGTATAATTATGGAAAGAAAACCTTGTGTTATAGTGATGACGTTCAGATGTCTTGATGTAAAGATTAGTGATGTGTGGTGGTAAAGTGGCATTGGACAATCGAAACATACAGTTAGCAGTTTGCAGTTTGTTTAAGTTGTATATAATGGACCTTTCCGCTAAGCCCCGCCCCTTATTGTTGCTAAGGTCCCACAATGCGACAGTGTTAAAACATAGGCGAACACGTGTGTTTGTGAGACGCGCGCGTATGCCTAGTGCTGTTCTGATTAGTCAGTTGTTAAGTTTGATTGACACTCCGGAAAGGTCTATTATATTAAGAATGTCATGGAGTATGTGCTAGGTGTGTGCTCTGAGGAAACATCACTGCAAATTCGGAGACCTCGTTTTTGAAGACGAAAGAGATAATCAACGCTTGTGCTTTCTGGACTTATCCATAGACATAATGTTTCAAATTTGTTTATTTGATTGATTGATTGATTGATTGGTCGATTGAGTGATTAATTAATTAACTTCTTTCAGGCCTATGTTATTTATCTATATTGTTTGTATTTACTGTTTGGTGCTGGGCCTTGTTTTTCTTGTGACTTGTCTATGGAAGGAAACACTTCCGAAATAAAAGTTGAATTTAATTAAATTTAACCCCCTAAGATATATATGCTAGAAAGATGTGTAAACGTGAGGCGCTATATAAATCCAGAATTTTTATTATTATTATTATTATTATTATTATTATTATTATTATTATTATTATTATTATTATTATGATTATTATGATTATGATTATGATTATTATTATTATTATGATTATTATTATTATTATTATTATTATTAATTATTATTATTATTATTATTATTATTAATTATTATTATTATTATTATTATTATTATTATTAATATTATTATCATTATTATTATTATTATTATTATTATTATTATTATTATTATTATTATTATGTGTTTAAGTCTATTTCCACTGTGGTCGTGATATTATATGTTGGAGACCGGAATGATGTGAGGTTTACAAGTAAGTTCAGAGTCAATGGTGATGCCTAAAAATTTAGTTTCATTTACTTAAGATAGGCCTGTGTTGTTGTTGTCGATTAATAAATGCTCTTTGGATTTAATAACATTATGCTGTGTAACAATTATGTAGTTACAGAAATATTAAGTGATAATTTGTTGAGCTTAAACCAGTTGGATACCTTAGTTAATTCATTATTCATAATGTTAATAAAGTTTTCTCGTTCTGACTTAATACAATATTAGTGCCGTCTGCACACAGATCAAACTTTAGTTATTTGGAAGAGTTTGGTAGGTCGTTAGCGTCAATTAAAAGTAAGAACGGGTCAAGAATTGATTCTTTGGGAACACACAAGAGATAGATAAAAGAGATGAGTCAATGGAGTTTAATTCAGACTCCGAAGAAAAATATGTTGTAGAACTGATTTTCTAAGACAGAAAAAATTGTTTGACTAAAAACTGCAGGAGAACGGTGAATGAGATACAGATTTTTGAATATTTAAAAACAGGGAGAAAGGGTGTAAAAAGGGCAGTTACGCCCCTTTTTGCCACAGTTTTTAGATCAAGATCAATGTCATTCATTTTTTTAAAGGAAGTGTATTTGCAGCTAACATTTGTAGGATAAATTTTTGTGAATTAACCGGGGAATTAACGAAAAAATAGGAAAGTGGTCGGATATGTTATAAATTATAGATATTTTTTAATGCTTTAGAATAAATAGATCATTTGCCCATGGGGTTAAAAAAAACTCTATGATATCTCTTAACAAAATAAAGCAAATTGAAAGTTTCTGACATAATAATAATAATATCGACAACGGGGCAATATCAGTCTTGAAAGTGTCTACTTGAAATCATGCGGTATGCCTTTGATGATCGGTATTTTCGAGCTACAAAATGAAGCTTGCATCCCTCATCATAAAAGGCCTTTACTTGAGGCTATAGGTCGTTTATAATAATGATAAACTTGGTTCTTAATTGATGATGTAGCCAATAAAACGAAACAGTTTTATCTGCATACCTCAATTTATCAAAGTGGACCTACGCTTTGGTTTGTATTTCGAAGCTTATTTTTTTCTCTCCTTAGCTTCGTACCTGAGGAAATTAGCAATAAATGGTCGTCAAGGCTTATCATTAGAATGTTGACGCTGCCCAACTCGATATGGGCCTTTGAATATTATAATCATCGTCTAGGCATTCGACGATTCTTTAATGAATTTTCTCAGCATATTACCCATGATATCTTCATTTTCAGTTTGTTCAAGGATTTCATTGAAACGCAAGTTGTTTCGGCGCTGTCGGCCCTCCATGCCGTCGAGCTTACCTTTAATTTCTTAATTATCACACCCTAACGCATATTTGTTGTTTTCGGCCAGATCGGTATTCTGCAATCAACAAAATCACAATGTTGTTGAAAATCAATTTTTACCGAGCGTAATTGTTCTTCAATTTGGCTGTTGTTATTTTGAAAGAACAGCAATTGCCATCTCTGGTTCTACAATCTTACCGATAACATCAGAAATGTAGATTTAAAATAATTAATACTTTTTGACGCCATAAGTGCTTCATAACAACTCCTTGGTAGTAGTTAACCATTTGTAACGTCTCTAAACGTTAAAAGAGGTGCAATCAAATTTAATAGTCGTACTCAGCTACTCAGCAAGATTTTTTACGCGTTCCATTTATTTCTTACGGTGTATAATAAACAATGGGTTTAGAGTTTCTTGATGTTTTCCAACGATTTAAAATAACGAATACAGTAATCAACAGTAACGGCGTAACACTAACAGTGAACAATTAGAGAACGATTTATCAATAGTACCGTATAACAGTAAAGAAGCGCTTATGATGAAAGTACGAATTAAAAACGGTTCCAACTGAAATATAATGACATAAAAAGAAATCTATGGAATATGCTATCTATGCAATAGTATTTAAATGAACAGGATTATAATATTAAATCAATTGTATGCATTATGGGTTCCAAAGATAATTAAACAAATAATAGATAAAATTACATCACTGAGTCTCCTTGGTGTATTCACATGTATAATTAGGCAGTTCTCGCCGCACGACGTTAACCTTAACGTTAACGGATGACGTCATAATTTATTCATCTTGCGTTGCGGAGTACGTTAATTTCAGGATTTTACGTTCTCGACGTACGTTAGTTACAGGTTTGCGCATGCGTATTTCGATTTGTTTACAAAAGGGGCGGAGCTATCGCGTTGCATGTTGGGTATTAACGTTAAAGTTAAGGTTAACGTCGTGCGGCGAAAACTACCTATTATGTAGTTCTCACCCCTAGTAGCTTGTCTTAATTCAAACTCGGATGTATAACTGATATACAGTATACTTTACATCTTGAGTAATGCTGACTAGACATACCGATTCGAGATAAACCAAAAAATTGTACATGCATAATGAATACCGGTAGTTGTTTTAAGCTATGGCTACATATGGTGTTGAAGTTTACTAATATCCACTGGCTGTTGAAACCTAATTTCAGGGTGTTACACCATTGATTTTCTGTATCTGTGGTATTTTTAGTCGGCTGTACGCTACACTCGACTGCTTATAAAAATAAAAAAAAACAAACTAAAAAAACAAACAAACATAAAAATCGTATTAAAAAACGAAATATCACCTTGCCTGTCTTTTTATGTGTATTGTAGTGTATCAACTACAGTAGCGTAACGATGGAGCCGGGGCCCTGGGGCTTTCTTAGACTCAGGGGCCCTGTTTAGGTCCCGGTCGCAATTCCATTGTGGGATTGTAACTGTGCTCGCCTTTTAATCGTGAATGTGTCATTGAATTTCACAACTACGAAATCAATTTTATATCAGCGGCGGATCCTGGAATTTGAAATAGGCCTAGTGGGAGGGGTGCCCCAGGAGGAACTAATAGAGAGGCTAGATCACTTCAGCCCCATCATGGTTGGGGCTCAGGTACTAAATTTATGATTATGGCACTTCTAGGTGGTCGGAAACGGCACACTCGAACCTAAATTTGAGCCACTGAGATGGAGGAGGGTTTGTACGACCTCAGCCCCACTATGGTTGGGGTTGTGATAAGTACATTTATGATTATGGCACCTTTGGATTGCCGGAAATGGCAATCACAGACTTAAATTTTGAATATCATTTCTGTGTCTCCATTTTATGAATATTTTGTATTTTGGTTGGGGCTGAGGTGAGACAATATGGCACCTCTAGATGACCGGAAGTTGCAATATAATCAATATAATTTTCTTTATCTCCATTTAAAAAAGAATTTGAACAATTTACCTCCCTCCCCCACCCCCACACTTGAATCCGCCACTGAAGTTGAGATTGTTTCCACGATCTCAATGAATTATTTATCATGAGGGTTATTGATATGGGTATTCCCCGACGAAACCTTCACTTTTCCCCCGATGGATAAAAATTACCCTTCTATAGTAGCCCGGAAATTATACTTCAACAATGGCGGGTTCAGGAAGTCGAAATAGAGGAACCCAGGGAGGGTTTTGCGCAAATGGAATGTGCACCCACCTCAGCCCAACAAAGGTTGGGGCTAAGGTGAGAACAAAATTATGGTTATGGCACCTCTAGATTGCCGGAAATGACACTCTCAGATTAAAAGTTGAATACAATTTTGTCTCTTTTCCATTTAAAAAAAATAATTTTGAAGGAAATAGGAGGTTGGAGGTCCGTGCTGACTGGGCTCCCCCTTTAATCTGTCACTCTTCAATATAACACTTGACATAGCTTATCATTTTGTTTCACAAATGAAGAATTCCTAAAGTGAAGCGAAAGATTTTTTTATTCGAAAGATTGTTTTTTATTCAATACAGTTTTACAATCTAACACATTAACTACAGTGTACTGTAAATTCTGTAATTAACCTTCAGAGAACTTTATTTTTTAAAATGGCCTAATTAAGTAATAGTAATATTAATTTTAATAGAGTTTAAATGTGGTTATATTACGCTAAAAATAATAATAATAATAATAATAATAATAATAATAATAATAATAATAATAATAATAATAATAATAATAATAATAATAATAATATTAAAAATATAAAATAATACAAGAATTTATCTTTGCACGTTAATGATGGAATAGGTGAGTTTTAAATATTTTTTTTTAATGAAGCAACAGAAGAAAGAACAGTTTAATCAGGGAGTTGTTTGTTATTTAGAAGGAGTCACAACAAAATCCTCTTTTTGATCAGTCTACTTTTCCGACAAGATAACGAAAGCAGAGAGGTAGATAACGACGAGGTTCAATTACCGAATATGAGCATGCGCAGTAATCCTTCTTATGCTTGTGTGTGACGAAAAAGCATGGCAACTAGAGAGAGTGTCAGTTATCAACTACACGCTAGCGTCAAACTGATACAACAAATATGCCCCTATGTCATTTCCCTGCTATGAAAACATGTTCAGTTTAAACTCTAATTACGTTTCTGTACGAAACTGTAAGAAAATGAGACATAAAGAAAATGATAGTTAACAAGTTGCATAAACTATTTGTCCTAGTTATAAAATGGAGATACGTGCGGAAAATATAAAATATAAGCTTTAAAAATTATCAAAAACCCATGAAAATTACAAATGACGGTGTACGAACAAACACATATAGCTCCACTTTAAATATTCGTAACTTTTTAACGAAAAGGCGGATTTTTATGCTGTTTTTTGTAAATTATTCTTCGTAAAACTCTCTTGAGATGCAAATTTATTGAACAGCGAAAATTGAATTTAAAAAAACTCTACGCATGATCTACTGGTCGTTTGTCACGAAATTATTTTCTCTACAAAGACAAAATTTTAACAACTGAGGGCGCAAGATCGTCGGAAAAGTACCCTATTGACAAAAGACAGGCAGTTAGTCACGGTTCTCTTTGAAGATTCAGTACACCGCGCTTCGCTCATTGCCTGTAGATAAGTAGATAAATGTGTTGTGACTCCTTCTAAATAACAACTCCCTGGTTTAATAATGTGTGCAGGGAGTGAATTCCAAAGTGTAGGTGCGGCAAAGGAAAAAGATATGTGGTCAATCTATGGCTAGTTTGAAGGTTTACAGTAGGCCAATCAGTTACACCTACTGTACATCTTTCATGGTTAGCATAAAGAGAACAACAGCCAAATACAGAATTCACGAAGGCGGGCGATTCCATTATTTTTTTTCTTCATGGTCAAGGGTGGGTTTCAATGAAGCTTTACAGACGCGTATATACAGACGTCAATCAACATTTGGTTGCTCAACTCTAAAAGGAAACTTGTAATGTTCGTTAGAAAATGGAAAAAAAAATAGAATCTATATTTAATAATAATAATAATAATAATAATAATAATATTATTATTATTATTATTATTATTATTATTATTATTATTATTATTATCCACCGTTTTTGCAATTGATAGTGGAACATGGGCTAATAAATTTTTTTCATAACACGACTACTAGAGTAGAAAGTTGTTGATTAAAGGGAGGCTCAGGTCGACACGGAACTCAACTCGTCGACATGAGCGCTCCGCACAACTGAAAGGAACTAAACGCGACTGAACGGAACTGACCGCAACTGAAAGGAACTGGCAGTCGTGTATATATATTTGTTGACATGAGTCAAGTTAAGTTGAGTTGAGTTCCTTTCGGTTGTTCAAACTTTTTGCGGAACTGAAAGGAACTGAAAAAAGTGCGAAAAAAATGCTGATTCGGAACTCAAAGGAACTGAAAACGTTGATCCTGATATTAATCGTAATCAAGATGCATTACCTGAAAAAAGATATTATATTACAATGTTTTGTTAATGGCAGATTACTTTATTCTTTGTTTTAAAAAATATAGGCCATAGGCCAGATTTTTGTTCTAATAACAAATAGGCCTAGGCTAGGCCTAATAATAATAATAATAATACAGCAAGATGTGTATAAGAGACAGGGGTACTATCACAATATATTTCTCCTTTTATTTATTTTTCGCATGGGTTATTATTTCGATAAAAATTAGGTCAACAAACAATCTATTTAAATATTATTACTCTTCATGTGAAAGAAATAGTTTTTCTTTATTTTTGTTTTCTTTCACTTTATAATGTAAATGATGGGTAAACGCAGCTAATTTTTAAAATGATTTTACTATCTGATGATCGAAAACCCAAATAAGTATTGCGCCCTCTATAATTGCACACAAACATAAACATTTTCGAGTTGACAGGCCTTTCTGAATGACAGTTTTTTCACTTCTCTGTCACGAAATTTGCTAATACTATGCATTACAAGTACATTAATGTTTTGGCTGTAGTGAACATAATTTAACCGAACAAGTATTCCTACCTTGAAAGTTTGTATCGAGTGCTTAAAATTAGACTAGGCAGCTAGGCTCTAGAGTTTACTGTACCCGGTACTGTACAATTTTCCCCCGGAAGTACCACTTTGTACCTACACAAGGTCATCGAACGTCAACCAACCATGTACAGTGCACGAATCTGATTGTGAGGAAAGTAGTGAATCAACACACATGAACTTCATAATTATACTGGAAACTTTATGTCGGTGTAACGAGGTAGTTTCATGCTTGCTAAAGTCAAAAGTGGATTTATAGCACTACCAAAATGGCCGAGTTGGGCCAGGGAAATGTATCTGATTCGAAGACGATACGAGTTGTTTTGAAAGGAGGATCACCTTGGGGGTTTTCGCTGAAAGGTGGCTCGGAGCATCATTGTCCCTTGACCATAGCAAAGGTAAGCTAAGCCTAGCCTAGCCTAGGCCTAGTTTGATTTTGTTTAGCGACCACTCAATCATGCGTGAATGCTACATATACAGTGCTGAATTGAATACTGTACTAGCAAGACATATAAGTTCAGGTGTAGGGCTAGGCTAGGCCTAAGCCTACTCTAACTAGGCCTAGGCTAGAACTTGTTTATTTGCCTAGGCCTAACAGTAGTAGACCTAGGTTAGGCCCAACTAGGCTAGGACTCCTGAGATTTTCTCTAGGCCTAGACTTTTCATTTTGAGTGAAGTGGTAACACCTGGCCTACCTGGCTAGAGAACTCACAGTCACAGACCTACAGATGGTCAGGCCCATCCAGTACTCAACATTTCCGACCAGTATTTTCAGGCTGCCGGCCACCGTTTTTGCAATTGATAGTGGAACATGGGCTAATAAATTTTTTTCATAACACGACTACTAGAGTAGAAAGTTGTTGATTAAAGGGAGGCTCAGGTCGACACGGAACTCAACTCGTCGACATGAGCGCTCCGCACAACTGAAAGGAACTAAACGCGACTGAACGGAACTGACCGCAACTGAAAGGAACTGGCAGTCGTGTATATATATTTGTTGACATGAGTCAAGTTAAGTTGAGTTGAGTTCCTTTCGGTTGTTCAAACTTTTTGCGGAACTGAAAGGAACTGAAAAAAGTGCGAAAAAAATGCTGATTCGGAACTCAAAGGAACTGAAAACGTTGATCCTGATATTAATCGTAATCAAGATGCATTACCTGAAAAAAGATATTATATTACAATGTTTTGTTAATGGCAGATTACTTTATTCTTTGTTTTAAAAAATATAGGCCATAGGCCAGATTTTTGTTCTAATAACAAATAGGCCTAGGCTAGGCCTAATAATAATAATAATAATACAGCATATACTTACCATATTCTAGCTAGCCTAGGCTAGGCCTCGAGTGTAGAAAAAAGGCAGGCTTCCTATGTCCAGGCCTACTAGCCTACGTCTAACTCTACGTACGACGAGTAAAGACTTGACAACTAATTGACATGCAGATTCACTTCAAAAATCCATTTTTACGAATTATAAATAATCCAGTAATTCTTGGGAGTGTGCATTGTTTTTGAAGTTAGTTTTGTACAAATTCTTTAACAGTAGAACATTATTATCTAGGGCCTAGGCTTAGGCCTAGGTCAAGAAAAGCTATATTCCTGTTTCAGAAAGTCCCTCTGCAGTGTAGTGTTAAATTATGAATTCTATAAAAATCCATTTCAAATAGACCAATGCGATACACTTTTCTAAATTTTAAAAAAAAGAGTAGATAAACTTCAAAAATAGTTTTATTATTTTTAACCGCACGTCTAATCTTACAAACATTCAAACATTTATTTGCAGTTAATGAGATTTCGAAGAAAATGAAATCTTTAAAAACTCAATTCTGTCGACTAATGAAACAGGCACCATCTGTTTCAGTTGCCGGTCGACATTTTCAAAATAAAAAAGTAAAGTAGATACACTTTTAAAAATAATTACATGTCTTAATAAAGACAAATACAGACATTTTGCAGTTGATGGGATTTCGCGAGGAAAATGTTTTTAGCCAATAGTTCCTTTCAGTTGCCATTCGACATGAATCAAGTTTCTTTCAGTTCGTTCAGTTCTTTTCAGTTGCTCAAAGTCGACATGAGTTTAGTTCCGTTCAGTTGCGTCCAGTTCCTTTCAGTTGCGCGGAGCACTCATGTCGACGAGTTGAGTTGAGTTCCTTTCAGTTCCGTGTCGACCTGTCCTGCCTCAACAACTCACTGGCTAGACAATGAACATGCTTGCTACATTAGAGATATCAATTAACATCTCTATGGTAACGTTAATTTGGAACCCTACTGCTACTAGGTGTCACTGTAGGCTTAGCATTGTTGCTTTTTATTGAGCAACACGATCGAATCGACGGCAAATCAACGCACATGGGAAAACCCTGAATGCAACATCATACCCAACTCTAATGGTTTGGACGTAGTGTTAATGACAACGTGGGTAAATCTATTTGAATGTAATTGACATTTGTATTCACTTTGTGATGATTGAATATCATACAAAAATGCAGGCTTTTAGGCCTATAAGAATATCTTTTTGCTTTTGTGGTAATGGTTTTATTTAGCAGGGAAGTTCAATGTTCGGACCCCCATGTTCCTGCGTAAGCCTGGATAAGTTGCCAAGTGTGGTCTTTCAAATGACGCATGAGTGAAAAGAATACACATACAGTATTTCCAGCTCATCATGATATCACTTTTTTAAAATAATATATAATATAATAAATTAATAATTCATTTAATGATTAAAATAAAATGCTAAGTTACCAAATTGAATAAGTTTAATTAAAACATCAAAATTATAATTTACGAAAGTCAAGCTTAGTGGTTCAATCTTTTTGAGTTGTAAGTAACTGTACATTTACAAAACCAATTAGGGGATTCTTCATGTGTGTTGATTTGCCATCGATTTGATGCGTATCATGTTTAGTAAAATTAGCTTTTACAAAAATGTAGAAATTCCTTTGTTTTTACAATATTTTTTTGGTCAAACTTGTACAACAATACGATACGATAACAATACGATTTTGGGAAGATTTGAATTTTCGTACACCACAAATTTATGGGTACATTCAGTCGTAAATCTATAATAATTACAATTTTTTCACCCTACATTTTGGGTGAGTTATTAAATCTAACACATTTTTTTTTTTTTTTTTATTTAATTCATTTTTGTCTTCGGATGTTGCCAAATGCATTTCCTGTTCTCTCTGATATTTGTCAAAAGTTCTTGGATTTTAATTTTTTTTTATTTGAGTATAAAAGAAAAACCAAAACAAGTAGCTCCCAAGCTGAAATAAAGAAATTAATCCACAATAGAAGGTTAAAACAACTACAACAACTATCATCAACAATATGGTCTTAATTTACATTCTTGTTTGGCCAAAGCTATTAAAAAAAACAGTTGAGGGAATGTGTACAGTAGTAGATCTAAGGGAGAAGGGATGGACACTAAAATATACAGCATCCCCAGGTTCTACTGCCAACATATCTCCTCAGTTTGCCTCCTTCCACAGCTACTGTATTCCGCTGGAATGCAAATGGTTAGAAGTCAGCTCATATCAGTGCCCCTTACTTAATCCTTTAACCCTCCCATATCAGTGCTTAACGCCACTAGATACAGTTAGCTACACACAGAAAAAACCAGACTCTTAAGGGCCAGGCTAACTGTACAATACTGTAGGTGGCATTCCTGATTTCATTCCAAGCCAGTTGAGTCTTTGTGTTTATATTTTATTCCAATGTTTTCCTGTAATGCTTTTATACTCGTTCACTTCTTTAGCAAATGCTTATAAAGTTTAAATTGCATCCTTAGCTAAAAATCGGCCCCATGTTTGCCACTAAATTTTTAAATTTTAATACATGATACCAATGCCATGTAAGAAAGTATTACATACTCCAAGTATTGAAATGCATGCCATTTCACTACTTGGAGTATGTGCGTATTATACTTTCTTATTTTAGATTAATCAGTGGACCTTTCGGTTTTAATGCCCTGTATAGAAATAAGAAACAAAAATTGAAAACAAATTAAAAATGTTTCCATCACCGACCCTTCTAGCTCTTCCCATTTCCGGACAAATTATTCTGATTTGGATAATTCTGTTTCCGTCTGCTAAATTATAATATCCAGGCCTAGTATAGTTGTGACAGGCCTACTCTACTTGTATATTTAACCAAATGACCACCAATGGCATGCCAGTGTATGTAATCAATTCATGGATATTATTTTATATACAGTGGCCCATAAGTGTCACGGCAAATTTCAAATGAAACAAGTCGGCAAATTTTTAATAAAAAACATCACAGCAAATTTCAAATGAAACATCACGGCAAATTTCAAATGAATCATCGCGGCAGAAATGAGTTATTGTGGTGGAAGTTAGTGTCCACGGCGGAAGTTAAGTTCGGAAAGAGCACTTTGTTGTCATTGTCCTGGTTTCTGTGCCTTCAATAAATATTGAATTAGCGATATAGTTATTATTATTATTATTACTGTAAGTATTACCAGTGAATTGAAGACTCAAATAGATTAACGATAAAATTGACCTAAAAAATTCCGAAAAAAAATGGCCTATTTACCCCAAAAATAGGTTATGACGAACATAAAATTATAATTTTTTTGTTACTGAGATAACGAGTGAGTCCTATACTACATGATTCAATCACTATCACAAGGTTTGGATGGGGCTTGCACTGTGTTTTTTTTGGAGTTTGCAGTGTTTAGCAATTTTTTTTATACAAAATGGCCTTTTTACCCCCAAAATAGGTTGTGGCGAACATAAAATTATGATTTTTTTTATTGAGATAGCAAGTTGAGTCCTATACTATGTGATTCAATCACTATCACAGGGTTTGGATGGGGTTCACATTCACATTTTTAGCATGGCGGTTTAAAATTAGTCTTGAAACCTTTTGAATGCCTGGCATTCCTCAATTCAAAGTAACATAATGACGTGCTTTGCTCCAATTGTTACCAATTAAACAAATAATTGTTCAGAGTCGGGCTCAATAAATTCTTAAAAGGCTCACAGTGCCTATATCTGAGTCTTTAAATGGGGGTGGGGGAGGGGGTGCCAAGATGAAGTGGAGAGACTCAATGATTAAGTAATGGACACGATGATTGAGTGAGGGGGAATTAGCTTGCAAAATATTTGGTTTTGAAGTGATTTTTTTTTGTTACTTACATTTTCAAATTCAAATTTGGGGGGGGGGGAGGGTGGTGACTGGCGATGCGAATGTTTTGGGTGGAGGGGAATACTCCCATCTCACAGTCAACCTCCCATCTCCACCCTCCCCCTCCCTTCCATGCATCCCTTGGATGTGCTTGATACTGCCTCACAAGAAATATTCTGCAGTATGGTTTAGAGTTTCCATAGCAACTTGATGTAGTTTGTGAACTATGATTTCATGAATATACCATTGTTAGTTCATTAATAGTTTGTACCCTTATAGGGAAGGTTACCGTAATTGTGACACATGTTATGAGACTGACATTGTTTAATACAGTAAAGCTTTATATACTGTAATGTACAAGTAGTTGAGCTTGGAATGTACAGAGCATATAGTAACTGTACTTCAAGTGCATTACTTACACAACAATTAAAGCTTCTTTTATTTCTGTTGCAATGTAGACCTGCCGTATATTTACATGGCGCGTATAGGGCGATCACATGTTTTCAAAGATTTTTGGACATTTTTTGTATGTTGGGAATATAAAATGACCCCCTGTTTCACTGTTTCTACTTTTTACTGTACTGCTTTTTAAATGGTCTTGATGCTGCATCTAGCTGGCTAATTTGGAGCCTAATTAGACTAATCTTCCAAATAATACCATTTTATGGGCTTTCAAATGTTCATAAAAATCTTATTCCCCTGCATTTAAAATTGCGTTTGTACTGTAGCTTTATTTCAGTGGTAACCTTGTGTGTTACGAATGATGCACATGTTAGATTCCAGGGCTGAAAATTAACCTCTAAATCATAGTGGCCAGCAGGGCCAGTAAGGAAAAAATTATACTGGCCCTTCCAAAGTTATACTGGTCCTATTTTTTTTACGGTCCGAAATATAATTTTACAAAAAAAACCAAAATCATAAAACAGCAAGATGACATTGGTGTATTAATTGTTTTTAGCCAATTGAATCTGTCTTTAACCAAAATCATTAGTCTGAGAAAAAATCCATTGTATTAGTTCACGATTGACACAAGAGTTTTTATGGCCCAAAAATGTGATTTTAAACCACGTAGAGATTGGCAATCAAAATAACATTATTTGATAGGCAAATTAATATATCGTGGAGCAAGGAAAATAGCCTACTTTTGGGAATTAGTGGAACAATAGTTTTTCCAGAAAACCTGTATTTTATGCATTTTCAGCATAATTATGTATCAGGACATTTAGTTCAAACAAGGATTATTCAAAATTGGCTTGGGTCAGATCGTCTGGAAATAGGCCCAAGCATCTGTCACCCAAATTTTTCACTGCGATGATCAAGGACTTACGATCTGGACCTACTGTAGCCTAGGCCTAGCCTTGCAAGAATAAACCGCTACTACTAGGCCAAGGCCTAGGTGCCTACTGCCATCATTCTG
The DNA here is from genome assembly GCF_011630105.1 of Anneissia japonica. NCBI lineage: Eukaryota > Metazoa > Echinodermata > Crinoidea > Comatulida > Comatulidae > Anneissia > Anneissia japonica. The sequence continues at coordinate 42,286 of NW_022688960.1, read as the reverse complement.
CTCTACAGTACCTACACCGTGTAACAGAGCAACCCACATCGTGCATTCTTAAAATATTACACACATTACTTAAATGTATTTTACATACCAGACAAGAACACGAAAGATTAAATAATTATTAATGACATTTCTATCACCATCGTGTGCATAGGTCTCGATCTAGGCCTAAGAATGGATAAACACAAGCTCGGATGTCGTTATGTACCCGACGGTCGGCTGCTTTTAGGTACACTTTGTCACCAGTTTGCACCCAAATGGTTTTAAGCCTTCGCCAAAATGGCTAAAAAAGCAGTTAGTTACTTTTTCACCAATCCAAAATAGTAAGGGTCGCCAGATGGGTGATACCCAAGACATTTTTTATCGCCCGACACGAAAAAAGGTCGCCACTGGCGATCGAGCGACCGCTAATTTCTAGCCCTGAGATTCTAGTCCTCCACTTCCAGTACCATCTGTTCTTAGTTTGATTTGATTTTCATAATTCCCAGCGACATCTTGGGCACAAAAGTGGCCCGTTCGATAAGAACATTCTTCAAAAACAAAGGCTACGTTTAGACTTGGAGATAAGCCAGGCTTGAGTTAAGCCCGGCTCAACGCTATGCCAAGCTTAACTTTGCTGGGTTTTCAGACTAGCGGGTTTAGCCAGGCGAGAATTTGCATAACTATGAACCGTAACCAGGAAACGTGTTTCAAAACATTGCTCGCGAAACTTACGCTCACTCACGGCGTACGTAATTGAATGCTGATTGGTCATTTTGTCTCCCGAAGTCAATGCAAAACCCCCCGCAATGATTAAAACCTGGCTTAGAAAAGTTAAACACGGTGGCGCGCCAGGCCTAGTTACTATTGGAACACAGCCCGGTTTGAGATAAGCCACCTAGTTCAGACTGGCAGTTGGATAAACCCGGTGAGTTGAGCCGGGTTTATTAATTGGGACATTAAGGCTATGTTCTCACACGGCAGCTAACGGTTAGAAGGATCCGGATCCTGCTAACCGTTAGCTGCCGTGCGTCCATGCGAGAAAATCCCGATCCGGATACCAACAATATGATGATTGAATCACTGGCCAATAAGAAATTGGAAATTGTAAATGCGTACGTGTGATTGGTTGATGATAGAAACGCCCTCAACTTGCTAACCGATAGCGCTTGCTAACCGTTAGCGTATACCAATTGGGTGTTCTCACGCAGGTGCTAATGGTTAGCCCTAACGGTTAGCTCCCGATCCGGATACTAGGGCTCTCGTGGGAACCAAGCTTTAAAGTTATAGTGGTATTTTTAAAAAAAGTTCTTTCATACACTTGGGTGATAATCCAAGGAATTTAAGGTATCCTAAGTAGCTCATGATTTTTCACTGTATTACATGTTCTGAGATTTATAGTCTTATAAAACATGCAATACAAGGCCTAGATCGTGAGAAATGTCTCTGCCGAGTCTCCATGGATTTGACGTCGGTACCAACTCCAAATCTAAAGGATATTTTGATCGCGTAAAGAAATGGTGTCCATTGTTTAGTTAATTAATATAAGTCAATCATTTGGATTATTACCAATTAGCAATAGCATAAAATAAATAAATGTACTGTATTCGGTTAATTTTTAGATGTTTGTGTTAATAGGTATCCTGGCCATGAATGTCACAACTCAACATCCACAAATCCAATACAGTATATACATTAGGTCAGATTGGGGGGGGGGGGGGGGGGTGGGATTGGTAACAGATCCCATTGTGATCCCCTCTCCGGATGAACACTTTAAAATGTACACTGTATTAACGTTAATAGGAACCACTGTGCCCGTCGGGGTCTGGATTTTTTTTGGTTTTGTGCCTCGAGGTTAGCACTTACTTTGACATTGCTGAATGCTAATTTTGAGATCTGAAATTTAGTACCAATAGTCCCAAAATAAATTGGATACTGTTAGTAGAATTACAGAAAAATGTATGATTAAAAACAAAAAGGCGATGCTTTGTTAACATAGAGGTGAAGGAATTAATATTTAGAATTACAATATTACATTCAAAGTTTTGCGACTTCTAATACCCGATTCACACATACAAAAATCTTACGTGTGAAAGTACCTCCGTGTAATATCCTTGTAAAATCTCGGAACGTCTCGGTAATCTTTAGCTTCCGAGATGTATCATGGATGGATCTGCGCTTGCGCAGGGATTTCAACACAACAACAATTAATCTACTGTGTTTCACAAGGTTCTTGAATTTTCTTCCTTCTGCAGACGATTCTGATCCACTAGAAATAGATAGGCCTAGTTTTTCTCAATGATGAATGAATTACCCTTGTTATTGATGTTAATTAGTAATGGTAGAAGAAGAAGAATGTCGGGATGGTGTTAGTACTATTACTAGTATTATCAAGAGTCGACAGAAACGTTGGAAGCTATGCCTAGTTTAGTAGTAGTAGTAGTACAGCAGTTGTTAAGGGCATTGATTGCTTCGAATGTTTACTGTGATGGTGAGTTCAACAGTCCATCTGTGACAGGATTTCTCAACTAGGCCTAGGTTAGACCTGTATCGCAGTAGGGGAAAAAATGATTCATTGAATAAACACTGAATAAATTTTACACGACCTTGGCATTACCTTACAGACGCGTGTGAATGCTTTTTATCTCGGTAGGAATAACTCGGGAGATCGCTCGGTTACAATTTGTTACTTTTTGTTAAATTTAACTTCACGTGTGAATCGGGTATTAGATTCCAACATTGCTTTACTGATAGCAAGAAGCCCTACTATTTTGTTATTCAATATGTAGTGGGCAATTATTCAAGTGTGATTCAACTGCAAGGTAAACTTGTGCTCAGCATTCCTGTCATAAGTTAACAGTTTGATTAGCCTGACAATGATAACACTATTTATTTGTCTTTTTACTTGTGACTGCAATTGACATACAGTCGATTACACATGGATTTTGGAAATAATCTCAAACTGGAGAATTATCCGCTTGGATTCAGAGTGTCATTTGCCGTGCAACTCTACTTTTGTGAGGTGATCATTTTTGGAAAGACTTGTGGGCTGGGGAATGTCTTTTATCAACACTATAGATTTCGTCATATATACAGTATACCTGTATGTATGCCTACATTTTTAGTCTTTTTCCATAGTGTTTATAGTCCTTCAGTACATTTTTTCCCTGTGTGGTTTTGTTTAAGCGTTTATAAATTGATATAAAATATATTTTGTAAAAATAAGTGTATCTCAAACCAATTAAATGGTAACATTTGCATTGTTTCTATAAAAAGAAAAATAACATCAATTGGTTCTGTATGTAATAAATTGTGTAGTAATACAATACAATAAGAATAAAAATAATAATAAATTAATCATGATTCATGTTTACTGTACAGCATCGGTATACTGCTTAGCTACCTTCTAGTATTCACTGTCGCACCTTCAGCTCTCCACACACCGCAGCCAAAATGTATGACAAAAATACCGCGAGCGAAATGAAGTGCAACAGAATGATCGGCTATTGTTGTTAGTAGGCCTACTGTACCTCAATTCTATGTTGCCATGCTCTACTGCATAGCCTAACCACACTATACGCCATCTCTAGGGCCTAGAATGCATACTGTAGCATTAGCATTTAATGCTTTTCTTTATTATTTTTTATTTATAAAAATATTGAAAATTGGGACAGTACAGTAGTTTCAGAAGCTACTGTATAATCAATTTAAGGATTTAAAAAAAATTTAAAAATCATTTGAAGTTGATTTGATGTTCAAATGTTTTGTGATCATGCTGTTTTCAAGTTTGTAATTACAATGCTTGAGTGATCAACAGAAGTTTCTGAATGATTAACAAGCATGTGACTGCATACAGGTCTGGAATGATGGCAGTACAAAATGTAGGATGATGAATTTTCTCATGCCAATTCAAATTTGGTAACTTTCTTAGGATTTTTAAGGATGTGTATTAGTATTTTATATGTAGGCATGGTACACTTTATAAGGTAGATGATTCAGAATGTTTCTTGCTTTCTCATTGGCCACCACATTTAATATTATTGATATAGGCTTCTGTTCTTCCATGATTGGTCTGATGGTAATGACTGGCCTCTTCCCATTCTGTTTGACCTATTATTTCAAAGAGAAATTGTTTCCAATGGGAATATGATTCATGAAGGACACATTGGTTACATGAATGTTAGGACGCCAAGGTACCTAGCGTTAACGAAGAGAGTGATTACACCGGAAAATGCCAACTACCATGCTCAGAATCCAGGGCTGCATTCAAAACAATTAACATCAGACCTATATGTTCTTACCCTCCCCCCCCCCCATCCCAATCTAAAAATGTCCTTGTCAAGAATGTACTGAAATGTTATTCTCTGTATATTTAAAGGGAATCATTAGTGTTGACATTTTTATGAGAATTTGATGGTTAGGCCAGTGTTTAGGCATTAAAAGTTTATTATTCTTTCAGTGTTATTTTGTTTGTAAGCCACAGGGGAGGGGAGTGGGGGTAGAGGAAACTTGGCTCCCCTGGTCCTGATCCAGATGTACGAGGTCTTCATCGTCAGGCCCAAAATGATACAGTATGTACAGTAGTAGTCCATTACTGCTCCTGCAAGTGCAGTACAGTAGACCACAATACCAAATATGCTGTAGGAATATTACAGTATTAGGCCTATGCACTGTAGGAGTGACGTGATGTGAAAAATGATGTAGAATACTAGTGTATCCTGTGTTACAGTACTTTGGGTCGTGGAAAAAAGGTTGTGGGAACAGTGGCTGTGGGAAACGTTTTAATTTAACTAAAATGTAATTGATCTCTCCAAAAATAGGTACCAGTCCCTCGAAATGAACTTGTCGTTTTCCTGATACTATGATATGAACCCTAGTGGCTGTCAGTATTGATGCTATTTCTGGTTATGCAACGGTTGTTGATTTAAGCGAATTAATAAACATCAGAGCAAACTGTTGATTGTTCTATGTGTCATTATAACTGAGGCGGCCTTGTATCAATGCAGATCTCTGACTTAAAAAGCCATTTTTTCAATCTAAATCCATAAGCTCACATTCCTTTGTATTCTGGGATGGCCTCAGAAATTTATATCAATAGTATTTCGTTAATAAATTCAGACTGGTGATTCTGTCATTATCACTTCCTCTATTATGATTTATTGTTTCAAATTAATCTAGTTCTGATGTCAAATTAATTTGTCAAAGACAGTGGATCCTATCAATTTTTCTTATGGTTTTAGCAGAAATGTATATCAGTAGTGTTTGGTTAATAAATTCAGACTTGGTGATTCTGTCAATATAAACTTGCTCTATAATATGCTTTATTGTTTCAAGTCCCTCTAGCTCTGATGTCAGATTAATTTGTCCAAAGGCAGTAGATCCTATTATTTTTTATAGTTCTAGCTGGCATGAAAAAATTATTCCTGAGTATCAATTTTTATTTGACACATAACACAAGTGAATCTGATAAATGAAAACCAGTTTTTATCAAATGCTGAATTTGATGGCATTATTTTTTGTTGGAATAAAATGTTCCCCACTGGAGCTAAAAATAATATATAAAAAAATTAATATCATTTGATTGCAAACCAGTCAAGCTTACTTTTAATAGTTTGTGTAGTTTAAAGAAGAAAAAAAAAATAATAAAAAAAAAAAAAATTTTTCCACCCACCCTATTTATCATTTTTTTAAAAAGAAGGGCAAACGAACAATTTATTTTATTTGGTAAATCTGCTTCTCTCTGGGATTGTGGCGTTACTAACTGTATCATGTCCCTTAAATGGGTAGTTTTGGTGTTGTAAAGCCATAGCAAAAGTAGCATATCACTAAGCAATGAATTAACAGAGACAGGGATCAAGGGGCAGGTGGTGTGATTTGTTTTGTAGGTATTGTATTTGGAAATGTACTTTACTCTGAAGAGTTTATAATAATTACAGTCAACTCTCCCAATACTGACCACCCTTGGGACCGTCTAGTTTGACCATTTTTCCTGATGGTCCGGCTTAGAGAACGTCATGTTTCGCTTTTATTTTAATAATAGTTCTTTTAACTGTCAAAAAATGATGTCCTCAATAACAATACACACGTGAAAAGGTTGTTCATCAAAAAATATTTTGTAGTCTGACTTAGTAAGATAAATAAAGGAGAGCTAAAGTCCGTTGATCGTAAAAATTAAAACCCAATGGAAAATAAGCTTGGCAAATTGCCACTTCATCTTATCAACCCCAAAAATCCAGCAGCAGGCAGCGTGCGCGCCAATCAGAACACAATAAAGTGTGATAAAGTTTAACCTCGGCAAATTTTGAAAAAACTGGGTGACAGTGAATAAAAAACCTGGAAATGCGGTCCAGCATGACTAGCCTTCATTCGGTAAGGTAGTGATTTCTATATTTCCTTTAGTATTGGATCGCTTCAAATTACCGTAGCTTTGTGTCAGCGATGATTTATTTGAAGCATTTCGTCAATAAATCATTGTTTTATACTTGTTTGCAGAAGTTAATGTTAATGTTCCGGAATTGGGAGATCCGGCTTTCAGAATGAATTTTAATGCAGTAAGAATAGGAATGATCCTGGGACTTACAAAAAACGTCTGGTTTTGCGTGAAATCCCGTTTCCTGGGTTTTCGGTATTGGGAGTTGACTGTACAAGCTTTCGACAAAATAAAATAAAAATATATCTGGTTCCTCTGCGATAATATTTATAGCAGTTTACCAAAATTTCGGAACCTTAAAAATATGTAAGCAGTTTTCGCTTATTTTTTCTTAAATCATCAGAGTTAAGCCTTTACAATATCGAGAAGTTCCAATATTTAATGGAAGTTTGATCTTTATGGCAGTGGAACGCCTTGACTCTCGGAAAGGGTTGGGGTGCGAAACACTGGGGCCCAGTTTAAAAGGGCCCCTCCTGTTAATACAATAACTCTACATGTACAACATTGCCTTGACAGTAGTCCATTTTAGGATGCCAAAAACTAAGTAAAGTAAACCAGTCTTTCCCAGGTTTAACTAGCAATTTATAAAAAAAAAACACCTAGATACTTGGAAATAGCACTTATTATTTTTGACTCATGGTTTGTCATTTGTACCTTTTTGAATGTTACTAATCAATTAAAAAAAAGAAAGCGATAATAAAGTAGAATGAAGCTGACCAGCAATGAAATGTTTAAAAAAAAAGTAAACACAGATTCTGAAAATAATTTTAAAATAATACAAAAATGGAAGGACTTGATAGGAAACTCCTTACCAACCATGGGTAATTCCAAAAAATATTTTTGGATTGCTTATACAGAAAATAAAACGAGACCTTCTGACTGAGGCAAGCCATTCATACAGAGCCCTGGAGGCAACATATTTGTTAGCTGGATGGTCACCAGTGTATTGGTGTCTTTCTCTTCCTTCTGATGACATCATAGTATTGTGAAGCCCAGTCGAAATGGTTTCTCAAAATGCAATTGAAGTTTAATCCTAATCTTAATAGCTTCCTTTACTAGATTATTAACCTAATAACTAAATTTCTCTGAAGTAGTTAACCACAAGTGCTTCTTAATCAGACCAGGTATTGGTATTTAAATTTTTATTATTTATATGTAAGTGACCTCATTTTACATGCAAATTCTTTTCATGTTGTGATTGATTCAGAGAATTATTTTTTTTTTACAAAAGTTCTTCATTAAAAGTGAATTGCTATATTTTTTAGAGTATGGCTACTGTACAATACATAGAAAAATGATTAGTTTATCATCCTAACACCGTGGAATTCTATGTTTTTTGTTTTTTTTTAATCAATTTTATTTTTTCAAATTTTAAATACAGTAATCTCATTTCGTTTTTATTTTTTGTGCACAAAGGGCTAAGGATTTCTTCAGAGTAAACTTTTCCCACTGCTAACTCAAAATTTGTTCTGATTCAACTTTTGGTTTTCAAAATATGGACATGATACTATCAGTGTAGTTGAGTTGATGAATATAAGTAGAAATAAAAAGAATCTGGTAATCCATAATATGAGGCTTGCCATCCTAAAAAATGAAAACTGACTTTTTAATATAGGCCTGTTCTTATTCTCCACATTGTAAAGTAAGCCTTAGAAATGATTGGGTCATTTAGTGGAATTGACATTTACTACTGTATACTATTATTGCCAAAGTTTGGAGTGAAAGTATTACAGCTTTTCTGTATCAAAGTATCAATTATACTGTCACATTTTAATGCTAATTATTCATTTTAACATTTAGTGACAATACGCTAGCTTTGGAATGGAAAGCCTCATATATTTTATGCTCCTGACTGCATAGTCAAATGCCAATCAAAATGAAGGTGCAGGTCCCCAGCACCACTGTTGCCACTGAATTTCTCTAAATCTCAATTTAGCATCCATGGATCCAGTTAAGGTTTTGGATACCATTGCACACTGTTATAGTGAGCAACCACTACAGAGAACCATATGTTCTGATGATTAAAGATTGATAAGGTGTATTTGTAAAAATTCAGGGATCATGAATCTAAAAAGGTTTGATAAGGTTTAATCTTTTCTGGATATACTTGCGATATACTGTATCTAAGCCTTTTCTTCCTATAAAAAACAAACTGTAACTGTTAAAAATACTCCACCATGAAATCAAACAAAAGATGGCATTACGTTTCAGCCACAGAATCCAGAGGCAACAGAACTAGAGGTATGTGACAATGCATAAAGGAGCATGGTAAATTTAGGTGGGAGTGAGAAAGGATGGGATAGACACAAAATGCAGTTGGTTACTACAAAACAAGACGTGACGTGACGTTTGGTACAACCAGAGATCATCAGCTCGTGTTGTACTGAATTTGGGTACGGAACATTGGAGTTTAATTGGTGTGGTTTGGGAGGTGGAATTTTATAAAGAATGTTGTGCCTAGTCTTGCATGGTCATCTTCAATTTCTTGTAGAATTGGACACGGACATGGACACAGGTTGGGTACAGTTAGCCAAGATTGTTGTTATAGACCATGTATTTTCACACTGTGACTTTTAAAGCAGGAATATATTTTGTGACAGAAAATGTAGTGTATAAGTGGACCACTGTTCAAATCCGGAGTAAGATAATCTGAGATTACAAACCCTCGCCATGTTGCGCCATGTCTTTGTATGTATTCGATCCGCTGGATGTTGTTGCATTATGGATTGTAATATTACCAGCTATACATATCAGGTGAAATGTAGCCGAGCAGTGAGCATTTTAAGTGTAAACTTAATCAAATGTATGGGGTTCAAATCCCCCTCTTGTTTTTTTTTTTTTTTTTTATGTTAAACTATTTTGTTATTTTTATTGTTTGTGCATCTATTGAATAAATATTTATTTATTTTTTATTTAATTGGGACAGCAGATTGTAAGATATACTGTACGGCCGAAAAATATTAAAAACATTCCAAAATCTTCATCTTCTCAAAATCCATCCGCAAAACGAGGCCTAGTATAGGCCTCAAGTGGCAAACCCATACTCGGGCTTATCTTTGAATGTTGTGTCTAGGTATGACTATCGCTGACAACTTTTGGCAATGCTGATTAATCAGTCAAATCATCGTGATTGCATCAGGGACAGTTACAGTATAGGGGCATTCCACAGTAATTGCGACATACGTTGACAATTGTCAAATTGTGTTTTATACATGAAGTTGGATGTTTTCAGAAAATAGATACATTGAATTATATGAAACTAAAAAAAATTTCAAAAATTATTGATACTTCGGAATATATTTCATGTTAAAGATGGAAAATGAAAATTTTACGTCACATTACATTTTAATATCGCTTATATTTTTAAGAAAAATAATTTTTTCATAAAAGTTTGAGTTGGATATGTTTATTAGATGTACTCTTAATAATTTGTAATGGGTTTTAAAAAAATTCCTTCAAATATTAATTTCATAATTCTTATCTTGTATCATAAATGTAAGTCTGTGACGTTTTTAGTACATTTTGTTTATTTTTTATATAGTTCTAGTGCAAAAAAATTATTCAAATTCCATATTCTCTTTTAATTCAATATACACTATATATACAAAAACTTTTTTTCAGAAAAAAAAAATCTTTTTAATGATAATTTTCATATTAAAAGTTTGTCACGGACATTACATTATGTCACGGACATTACATTTTACTATCAAAACAATTAAAAATTTTTGTTTAGTTTAAATTTTGGCAAGTGAAAAAGTAATACAGAATTATTAAACATCATTTGAATATTTTAAGGAGTTTTTACAATATTTTGAATGGTACAAAGATTATAAATTTACTATTTGGCGTAATTTGCAAATGTACAGATTGAGATTTTAATTAGCGGGCGTTGCAGGGAACTAAAAGTAAATGGTCAGATGGAGCTGGTAGCCAATTCAAAAACCGGTGTACGTTTTGTAATTTATTTATTTTGTACTTGTTGAATTTCCAACTAAAAAAGATGTACGTACTTTCTTGGGTCAAACTTTAAATGCTGATCAATATGAATTAGAGTTACAGTAGCTTACATAAATAAGAAAACATTTACATCCCGAAATGTACCTGACGTATCATGGGCAGCTAAGTATAGGGGGAAGAGGAAACTTTTATGCCACTTTTGGATGCAAGTGGGAAATATGTGTTTGATGTTGATATTGAAGCTACAGTAATAGAGGGATTTAGAGATGGGCGTGGCATGACTGACAGTAACTTGAGTGTTGGATATAAACAATACACTGACAACAGTGTTTTACATACAGTAGGTGTTTCTATCGCGGTGGTCCCTTGTTTATTGCTGTAAAGGTCATTATGATTCCCAGTAAACTATACCAAATTGATTAAAAATTAAATTAAATTTGCCATAATGTTTGCTAATTCTGTAAAGATACTGGCTGCAAACATTGAGATTTTTTGACAAATGTTAGGCCTAGGCCTTTGCACATCTACGGCATGGATAGGTATGCATGATGGTCTTCGATCCGCGAACTACGCTGCGATGTTAGAGCTAAGGTTTATGAAGCATCACTTAAATTTCAAAGCATACAAACCAAGGAGAACACTAGGATAAGTAAATGAACACTATTTTGCACAATCCTATTGCCTTTCCTAGCCATTTACATCTCACGTTAACAGTGGGTGGTTTTCGCGACCATAACATTATCTTTTCCTATGCTATCGCACTGTAATATTTTACATTTACCCAAGTTAGGTCATGTGACCGTCTGTAAACAATCATCACTAAATCCCTCTATTAAACTCATTGCTAATAATTCTCAGATTCAAACTGTCAATAATTAATATAGAGGTAACTATTGTAAAGAAAATTGATTTATGTGTTAATTTTCTTCCCATTATTTTTCATGAAAATGCATTTTTAAAACTAACTCAATTTCATATCATTCTATACTATGTTAATTGGCTTACAGACTATAACTTAATAAATTGTTAAATTAAAATATGTCTTAAGTTATCACTGATATAAAAATGAGGTGTCAACAATTTTTTAATATATTTACATATTACCGATAATACGTAACATTATAGACATTAATTTTTTATGAATAATTAATATTAATTAAGGCCTTTCTGATAATATAAAATGATTGATTTTTTAAATAGAAGGTTATTTTAAAGCATATTTAGACTTTATTTTTTCATTTACACTTATTTTTTTAACTGAGACAAAATGAGACAAAATTGTAATGTCCGTGACACAGACAATCGCCTATATACAATGAAATATCAATTTAAATTTTTTTTTTTTATGACAAGAACTACTATCTAAATAGTGATGTATGAAGGAATTTTTGATGCTTGCAAAAACAGCAAAAAAAAAGTCAAAAGTCATGATGCAATCCTGTAATGTCCATGACGCGGACATACTTTGTTTTGACCATCACACTATAATTTTTTTTTTCATTTTTTTTATACCTACTTAAACTTTAGTCTACAAACAATAATTGACCCAAAAATAAAGTGTTTCCTTTGAATGGTTTACTAGATATAGCATTTCAAATTCTCTAAAATGTAATGTCCGTGACAAAAAAATACTGTGGAATGCCCCTATACAGCTCAACGCTGCAACAATTATGGAGCGATTTTATGAAAGCCTGGCTTATTGAAAAGCAGGCATGTGAGTGTCAACAATTTTGGTAGTGAAACTATAGCTTTAGAAATCAGAAAAGAATTATGAATTCATAACAGTTGAAAACATACACAATCACACATTGATCCTTGATCTACATTGTCTGAGACTGGCAAACAAAATTCTTTCGAGTCATGCTTTATTGTTAACTATCTCATAAGCCAAACAAACATGTACAAAAGAAAGATTTAGAAGCAGCATTCCCATCTGCAGTGAAATATGGAAAACATTGTCTGTAGACCATGTGAATGTACAAACACTTACAGAACAAATAGTGAAGGTGTAGCTTGCCAGTTGTTACATGTTTGTTTACTGTGTCCTGCTGATTAAACTTATGACACCAGAATTTTGTCTCATAGAAACATCTTCACTTCCTTGTAATTTTTCATTAAAAAGACCTTTAAATATAAGTAAACATTCTGGATCATGGCCATTGATCGGTAGGGACAGGAAAGACATGTTTCCCCCCCCCCCACTCCGAATTTCAGAGTAGAAAAGACATATCAATTGTTCAACTCTCCCCCCACCCCCGTATTATTCACATTTGTTTATACTGTATAGTTAGAACCTCACTTTCCAAAGAGAGTTGAAAGAAGAACAATTGCTAATGACTGTCAAATCATCTCATTACTTCTGAAAATGTAGTGTGGAAATAAATGTTAAATTTTGTAAATTGTTAATGTACAGCTGTAAAATCAATTAAATATTGACTTATATATAGAATGCTAGAATGCCATACCTTCCCCTGAACCCCACCGGGGATCTCAGGACTTCGGCCCAAAGCTTTCATGTTTTTGCATTCACCCCTACTCCCCCCAACTTTTAAGCATGGGTTAACAGCCTTGAAAGGTCACCATATATAATAATGCCACTCTTGAAAGCAGGTGCAGATTTAGGGGGTGGGGGCGGTGGTCCCCTTTTGGAAAGTTAAAGAAAAAGGAAAAATTGATCGTCCCAAAACGCCTCAGAGGTTATTTTTGAGTGTCCAGAAAAAAAATTTCGCAGGGGAATTTTCCCGAACCCCATAGGGTAGTGTTGTCTCGATCAGCCCCACTTTTGGGGCTTTTGGACATCTCTGGAAAGCGTTTTTCTAAAAGAGATATTTTCTGCAGGCAAAACAAAACTCCAAGGTTTTCATGGACTGTTTGTAGTAGGATTATTTGAAATTACTGCTTTGGCATGTTGCAAAGAATACTATTTAAAATAGTCTCGTTTGTCCCACGTATACACATTACTGTTAAAATGTTTATTGTCTGGTCAGTTGAATGGGAGAGGCTTTAGAATTGGTTCAGATCGTTAATCATTCATTACTCACACAGACATTTTACATTCCTTTCTTGACTGGCAAAAATTTTAAGTTCAAGGCTGGATAGTTGATTGGTAAGTCTACAGTATTAAAAGTGTCAGTGAGTTTGTATTGGTTTGTTTTGGATTGCCAAGAGGGTACAATACAAGACAAGTGTGGACTTGTTATTTCAGATAGAATTAGTGTTATTCAAGCGCATCTGGGCTGTTGAAAAAATGTTCATATACAGTAGTAGACAAAAATAAGTTGTAGCCTTTGTAAATTGGTTAAAAAAACGTGTTGATCAGTTGCGAGGTGACAGGCCTTGCTCCACGTAAACCACAATTTATCAGACTGAAATACTGTAGTAGGGAAAATTTTCCTCCTCGTGGACAGGCCAAGCCTTCCTGTCGGCCATGGTTAAACGCTAAAACAATCTTACTTTCTTCTTTTTTTGTCTCTTTTTTTAGTGCAGTACTCAATGCTAAACAAATCGAGGCAATGGAATAGATTTTTTTTTTTTTTTTTTGTGAAATTAATATAGCAGAATGAAAAGTAAATAACAGTATCAATGGCAATCAATACTGATAACAAACTTTATGCAGGTAGAATCTATAATTTTGTGTTGCATTAAAATAGTGTAGTACAGTAGTTTCACGAGTGTAAAGCCCAACTTAATAGGTTGTAAGCCCGTGCCTAAATTTATGTTTGATTTTATGTTATAGTCTTCTATGGTATGATATATGCTGCTTACCTGTTTCAAAAAATAAAACTGATTTGTTTTTGAATTGAGTATGCAGTACCAAAATGTGTTTTGATTTGCCCTCTATTTAAGCCTACCCCCAAAATCTGTTCAATTCTATGGTCAAGAACGGAGGCTCGTACCCCCGAAGAAGTAAGGTTTTGTAATGCAAAGTAACATATTTGACAAGTTTTCTTTTAGGTCGAAATGTGGGGGAACTGCAGAAAATGTTATATTTCAGGCAGAACTACACTACAGTAGGCCTAGCCTGATAGTCTTCTCTGGTATAAAACACCATCCTCTCACTTTGTAAAATGTTTGCTTGGAGAGATATCCTTGTTGTGATTACCTACTCTAGCCCATAATAATTGATATATTGGATACTTATTGTTTTACAACTGGTTCATGTTTTCAAAAGGATCTACTCGGCAGTGTTATTGAGACTTTGTTTATGTGCTTTAGCAAATGTATTTAGGCCTACATTACATAGATTTTAAGTTTTTATTTGCAGCAGCCAGAGGCCATTTATTTCATAATCGTCACATTCAATATATCATTCATATTATCTACAGAAGTACATATTTCTCAGTTCTTAAACCTATGTAATAAATCAGTCTTTGAAAGAGGTGGGAACGACCAACGGCATGATGCAACTTGAGATTTATTGGTTCAAAAGATTGAAAAAAAGAGAACATTAACACCCAGCCTTTTATTGAAAAGAGCAACATCTTGTCCACTTCGCCACGAGCAACGATTGTTGGAATGCGCAATATAACGATTTGATTTTTATTTGATTTATTTACAACACTTAATCACATATGAAAAAATATGGGTGTAGATTTAAGACTAGTTTATAGTACAGTGTGCCAAACATTAACAATAAAAAAACTAAAAACTGTTAAATTATTTCAAAATAATTGTATGCATTTATGAAGCCTCTGCTATGTTATTACTAATAGCTTGTTATTATAACTTGACACCTGTATTCATGATTGACCCCTTTTAAATGAGGTCAAATCTATAACCGTTATGAAGGAAATATTGTTTGCTGAAAGAATTCTAATTTTTCTGGGAATTATGCAATACTGTAAAGTCTACGAATAAATACATGAGTAGTTGTTTAAGAATTCCAATGATCTGTCCTGTGGCTAATTGAGATCTTCCTACCAACATCACATTTGACAAACACTTGTGAACAACACCATCCTTGTTCCTGTCTCTTTGTTAATCACCACATTCTGAGACCCTGTAGAATTGTTTCTGGATCAGTTTGTCATTTTATATCTAAGTTGCTGTCCATAGAGCTTTTATATATTCCAGAGATTAACCTTTTTAGGTAAATATGTAATTTTGGATTTGACCAAGGTTCAATTGACTAAATTACGATTCATCAATTCTTCTACCTATTGCATAGTACTATTAGAGATATAAATTTTAAGAAATGTTATTTAGTGAAATAAAAGTAGAATATGATTAAGGATCTATTTCATTCAGATAGGTGGTTATTTACAGTCCCAAGTTTGGTTACTTTTTTCTTACTAGGTAATAGGCCATTTAAAAAAAGTAAAATCACCTGACCAATTTTTTTTTTAAATTTTCCCCAAAACTCACAAAAATATTGTCTTTTCACCCATACACTTTTTTTTTATAAGAACCAGTAAAACTTTTCCCAGGCTCAGTGTTATTATTTCGCTAACTTCAGGCTCAAAATGTTCTTATTTTGTTTCTTATACCATACTTTTCAATGGAGTTGAATTAATGGAGTAGATGTTGTGCCATGGAGTAGATATAATGTTATACCATAATAGAAAGAATGTTTCTTTCTCTATGGTTGTACCATTTTTAAACATTACAGTAATACTTTTCTGTATTTGACTTTGCTTGATTTGTTGGTTTTTCTATTTTTTTTTTTTTAGTTGCGATGAACTCTAGGAATACCCAGCTCATTGAATAATAGATCTTTTTTGTGCTGATTGCTTAATAGATCTTTCATGTATGAGCGGTCGTTAGGGCCAATATACACTATTGCCTCTGTTATACTGCCCTCATCAGAGCTGTCAAGATTGCGAGACCATTTCATTCGATATTTTACTTCAGCCTCAATTTGCCTTATTTTGTTCTTAATTTTCAAGCAATTTCGGCCTCGATGTTCTTATAGTGTTATTCAACTTGGCTAGGCCTAAGCTTTTTTTTGGTGTAATTATTTTGTCTTTCATTTGTTTGTTCGTATAAATTTTACCTGATTAAACACTACACTGGCGGTCAGCCACCATTTACATGAGGCCTTGCACTAACTCCATGGGGGTTATAAAGACTTGGCATGTATCAGTTGAGTGGTTTCATTACTGAAAAATACAAAGAGAAAGAAAGAAAAACCTCGCTCACTAGACCGACATTTAAAAAAAGAGAACGATCAACAACTTTGTTTTACATGGCCTTAGTAAAAAACAAGGACGATCCTATGTACTGCTACATTCTACAGTATCTGTTAATTTATTTGAAGTGGGCTTCTTGTATTATAGTAAAATGTAGTTATTCTTCATAGTCATACTGTTCTAGGTTGGCAACAAAATTTGTGAACAAAAAAAATGGAAAGTATAAAAAATTACAAATTTAAAAAAAAATGATGCTGTCTCTTATACACATCTAGATGTGTATAAGAGACAGCATTAATTCTTCTACCTATTGCATACTGTAGTACTAGTAGAGATATAAATTTTAAGAAATGTTATTTAGTGAAATAAAAGTAGAATATGATTAAGGATCTATTTCATTCAGATAGGTGGTTATTTACAGTCCCAAGTTTGGTTACTTTTTTCTTACTAGGTAATAGGCCATTTAAAAAAAATAAAATCGCCTGACCAATTTTTTTTTTTTTTCCCCCAAAACTCACAAAAATATTGTCTTTCCACCCATACACTTTTTTTTTTATAAGAACCAGTAAAACTTTTCCCAGGCTCAGTGTTCACTTTTTTTTTTATAAGAACAAGTAAAACTTTTCCCAGACTCAGTGTTCTTATTATTTCGCTAACTTCAGGCTCAAAATGTTCTTATTTTGGTTCTTATAACATACTTTTCAATGGAGTTGAATTAATGGAGTTGAATTAATGGAGTAGATGTTGTGCCATGGAGTAGATATAATGTTATACCATAATAGAAAGAATGTTTCTTTCTCTATGGTTGTGCCATTTTTAAACATTACAGTAATACTTTTCTGTATTTGACTTTGACTTGCTTGATTTGTTGGTTTTTATATATATTTTTTTTTTTTTTTTTTTAGTTGCGTTGAGGAGCTCTAGGAATACTCAGCTCATTGAATAATAGATCTTTTTTGTGCTGATTGCTTAATAGATCTTTCATGTATGAGCGGTCGTTAGGGCCAATATACACTATTGCCTCTGTTATACTGCCCTCATCGGAGCTTTCAAGATTACGAGACCATTTCATTTGACATTTTACTTCAGCCTCAATTTGCCTTATTTTGTTCTTAATTTTCAAGCAATTTCAGCCTCGATGTTCTTATAAAATCTGTTCTTAAGTGTTATTTCACTTCGGCTAGGCCTAAGCTTTTTTTTGTGTGTAATTATTTTGTCTTTCATTTGTTTGTTCGTGTAAATTTTACCAGATTAAACACTACACTGGCGGTCAGCCACCATTTACATGAGGCCTTGCACTAACTCCATGGGGGATATAAAGACTTGGCATGTATCAATGGAGTGGTTTCAAAAAAAAAAGAGAAAGAAAGAAAAACCTCGCTCCCTAGACCGACATTTAAAAAAAGAGAACGATCAACAACTTTGTTTTACATGGCCTTAGTAAAAAACAAGGACGATCCTATGTACTGCTACATTCTACAGTATCTGTTAATTTATTTGAAGTGGGCTTCTTGTATTATAGTAAAATGTAGTTATTCTTCATAGTCATACTGTTCTAGGTTGGCAACAAAATTTGTGAACAAAAAAAATGGAAAGTATAAAAAATTACAAATTTAAAAAAAAATGATACAGTACAAAATCAATGTGAGCAGGAACTTATATCAGATGAGGCAAAATGGTAAAAATTGAATAGAAAAATTCTTACACAGATTTACTGGATTCGAAGCCCCTTAACCACAGTATTCACACACGGCATGCTACCTGGTGATTCATGCCAATCTTGTCCCTAGCTCCAAACAACATGAGATTAAAGTGTGAATACAGCAGTAGTCTGTGGTTTGGTTAACTGGACTTTTGAAAGGATGTCAGCCATTGAAGAGATTAAACACAAGCATGTGGTTAACAGTAGTTATTAACTGATACATTTCTTATGGTTATATTTGTATCTATGTTTCAATGACATATGAATCAATTTTAAACTACTTTTGAAACAAAGATTAATGTAGTGAATATTTATATGACATGATTATTGTAAGGTCAAAATCCAACAGAATTTTTAATTCTGTAATAAAAACAAAATATTACGTAAATTTGTTATCCCATAAGCTATTTGTCTTATAATACTTTATAACAATTATTCTCTATCACTTGCTAACATATGTCCATGAGATACAGAAATGTTGGGGTTGGAGCGGCAGTGTGTAAATGTCTATTCTTTCTAATTTGTATTTTAGTACAATTTCCTGATGTGCTATAATCCAAATTGTCATGCATCTAGGAAAACTACTTTGTTACCACTTACAATAAATACCGTAGGGCTAAATAAATAATGGTGTTGATGTCTTGATGGTTTAAATTCTTGTGCTGGTTTCAATAGAAAACAAAGTGAGCCCTCAATGCTTGGTAATTGAACTTTCAAATTTTAATGTATTTTAATGTTACTTTTTATCTCCATTTTTCATGTCTTGTACTTGTGTTTGATTGATGTTTTAATGTTTTAATATTTGCCTCCCTTTTTTATATTCGTAAATATATAATTCAGCCTTGGCTGTGATTTTGATTTGTTACTATAATAACAATTTATTTGAACGAATGCTTTTGTAACATTGGCACATGTCAAATGATGGTACGTTAAAAAAAGAAACAAATTAACCATACAAAGCAAATAATAAATTGACCAAAAATAGATCAACATAATAGGACATTTAATAAACGAAATTCTGAAAAGACAAATTAACTCAGAAATTCCCCAACCCCCTCCCCAAGCAAAAAACTACTAATAATGAAAATAAGTTACAGATGGATCGACAACTCTATACATCAATCTTACAAAATCTCACAAATCACAAAGAGAATGCCTTTCCATGCCTGTAAAACATGCTTTAAAAAAACTACCGTAAAACCAGTGGGCTTAATCTCCAGATTAAGCCCATCTCAAATTGAAGCCCCCACTTTAGTTTGCAAAATGAGCCTTGAAAAGAAGCCCATCTCGAAAAGAACATGGGCTTCTTTTCAAGATAGCATAGGCTTTTTTTTCGAGATATTACAGTTACCGTACACTGTACATGAATTTCATAAAACAAAAATAAATTAAATACAAGCTTGGTTTATACAGTAGTTTAGGTGGTTTAATGCCTGTTAAAGACACTCCATGAGACAGATTGATGTTACAGTGGCCTTATTTATTGTTTTATAGTACAAATTCACAAAATTTACAACATTCATTTTGAAAAGAAGGTCCCCCCCTCCCCTTCTTTACAAGTTCGCAAAGAAGAGAAGGAGCCCAGGGCTTCAGTTCGAGGTTTTACAGTATTCAAAAACAATTTGAAAATCCTATTGATGAAAATACAAAAATGTTTTTACCTTTTATTCTTTTTCAGCATAATTATCAGATTTTCAAGTATCAAATGACAAACTGAACTAGATTTTACAGATGTAGTTTTCCCCACCCCCTATTTACCCCGGTTTTGTTTTTAATCCTAGTGTTCATTCTTTTATTAACACAAAAAATATATATTTTTATAATTTTTGTTTACTATTCTTTTTTCAGGTAGAAAATGGTGGTAAGGCAAATTTATCAGGCCAGATAAAGGTGGATGATGTGGTCGTCAGTATCAACAGCTTGACTTGTGTATCACATGCACAGGCGGTGCAGCATGTACGCAGAGCTAGGAAGGAATTAGTCCTCCATGTAGTAAGGTAAAGATTGGCCTACAACAACCAATGTCTTTTGTGGCTTGTCTTTATATGATTTTGACTTTTTAAAACTGCATTGAATAAACAATTCATTAGAGGTGCAGCTACTTACTTTGTTATGGAATCAAAAGTACTTTGATTAGGATAGCTTATTTTAAACCTTTTAAAAAAAAAATAAAAAAACGGCTTAAGATAATTAAATAATCACAAGGTTGAAATCTCAAACACTTTTCCGTATTCAATTTTTTATTCCTTTTGAAAATGTTCCATCATTAATTTTGAACATGTTCATTAAAGTAAATTTTAAATTTGTGTGACAATTTGTTTCAAATCTTCAGTATCTGAACTGTAATAATACAGGTAATTAGTTAGCGCCCTCTGGGATAAAATCAAAACATTAATGCTCTGTTCACACACACACTCACCCCCACACACGAGGCTTCAAGGACATGTCTTTATCTCATGTGGTAATTAGCCCTGCAACTAAACAGGTTCGCACTCCTTTGGACAACATCTGTAAGGTCGAGAGGGGTTTTCTAACTCTTAGACTAACCAGGATCTTCCAAAAAAAAAAAAAAAAAAAAAAAAAAAAACACTCCTTTGGACAACATCTGTGAGCTTTCCTAGAGGCGAGATTATCGTTAGCGTGAATCTTGCTCAAGCTCAGTACAGAGACGTGTTCCAGGGTGGATTGATCCCTGCACCTTCCTTCTCACTGCTCAGTTTTGTTTGCATGCTGTGTTTACTGTATGTATTGCAGCATGTTCTTTTGTTTTGAATGGTTTTTTTGTAAAAAAAAAATAACAGAGGGGGTATCCCAGAAAGTGGTGTATCATTGAATCGAAGCCATTAGGAAAACAAAATATAAATACATGTAGTTAAAAAGTGCTTGCATTATTATGGAGTTCAATGTAATGATTCTGTCCCCCTTCTCCCAAGAGGGCGATATTTAGCCATCATTATCCACATTTGCATGTAAGTATTTACCGCTCTACAGATTCCTTGGAATTCTTTATTGACATTTCATTACCTCACCATTGTGAACACAAATGAAAAACTGCACACATAGGATTTGTAACACTTTGTTTATATTGTGTTCAAGTGATGGACAACACAAAGCAAAACCCCTGTGTCCACAATGGACCCTACTTTTCTCTTTGGTGTTCAATACCCCTTGCTAGACTCAAATGATCAATTTATCCCTTTGTCCAGATGCAAATACATCCTGCACTTTTTAGTCTTCTCTTATCCTGTCATGATTAGAATATTGATTCTAGTATTGCACGGCTCATAGCTCAGTCAAAAAATCTATTTTACAACATGACTATTTACAAGCCACTGTGAAAGAAATATAAGAAGGAATTGAAAAGAGAGACAACCTCTGTTAGGAACTACTGTCCCTACAGCTAATAAATAATTAACCACCATGAACAACTTCTTGGGCCAGTCACTGCAGAATCTGTCCTCTGGATTTGGAAATATTGTTTCTCGTGTCTTCGGACAAGATACACTAAATACTGGTAAATCTTGTGAGTCAAGCCTTCATCGTAGGAGCTTGAGAAGCAGGTCTTTCAGTGGGACGAGAAACAAAAATCCAGTTGTGAAGGGGTGAGTATGGCCACTCCTGGTATCACTAGATTATTGCAGAGCCTGAGACTAGCAAACGTGCAATTATTGGGTAACTATTCTCCCAATGGAAGCCCCAGGAGCTCGTTCATTCCAATTTAATACATTTTAGAGGAGGAAATGTGACAAAATAATTCTGTACAAGTTTGAAGGAAAAACTGGCATTTTAAATTTTTTTAAAATCACAAATGACCAACTCATATGTTGGTTGGGGAACATTCTCCCTCTAGAATCCAATTGGAAAGATATGTGAGTGGCTTTGGCAAAATTCAAAATTCTGGAAGTAGTCTTCTTTAAAACAGTGTTTATTTGATGGAAATTTGTTGAGTATTTAGCAAAGAATTTTATTGGATATCTGCCATGTAGGTTTTAAGAAAACAGCTTCCAAAAACCCAGGGTTGCAATTCGAGGTTTTACTGTATGTTTGAAAAATCTATGTATGGCCATAATTTAATTGTTTGTCTCAAAGCTCCCACACACATTAGTAAATTCATGCCGTTGTTGTTGCCTAAGAAGGTAGAAAAAATTTTAAAATATTTTAAAAAATGTATGTCTTGCTCGAATTGATGGTAACCTCCTTAACCTACCTGTTTTGTGTTGACACACAAATCCCAGTTCAACAATAAAAATATTTTTATTAAAAAACACATTTTTAAAAGTAACTTCCACATTAGATTTTTGGAAACAGGATTTGAGACAAACAATTAATCGTAATCGTAATCTGTTATCGTAGCCTTTTCACAAAGATGCTATAGGAATTCCAGCTCTGAATTACTATGCTTTTCTGATACTTTGGATGTACTGTAAAAGGAAGAATTTGGCAGAGATAGGCTTATATTTTCCGGGAGATTTTGTTTGCTAGAAGGTGTGCAATACTGATTTTCTGAAAACTTCCCCTCCTTGGCTACCTATGCGCCATACTGTACTTCATAGAGTAACATAAATTTTAAACCCCATTAACTTGCCAATGTGTAGTACAGTAGTTTGTAAAAACCTCTGGTAAATCAGCTAATAATTTATTATATAGCAGAGGTCACAAGACAATGGAAGACATTCCACTGACAGAGTTTCAAAGAGGAAGTATTGGTGGTCAAAAGTATTAGAAACATTTCTCAGCCATTGAAGAACATACTTATTATCTACACGTCCCCTTGGAATCGAGTGTCTTGAACTTGAAATCCAGTTTTAAGGGGTTTGTTTTTATTCCAAAATTACCTTATCAAGGTCTTTTAACTAGATAGGTTTTGTTGTAAATCCTAAACACCATATGCAAAGAAGTTTTTAAATAATACTTCAGAGAAAAGAGATTTAAACATCTGCAGTTTTATTTATTTATTTATTTATTTTTTTTAGATAATATTTTTTTTTTGTTTTTTAGATAACATTGTTTCAATAAAGGTATCGTAAACTCCAAAATGTGTAAATAAAAAACATATAATTTTATATTTAAAAGATATTAAACTTGGAAACTGTCCTACTAAATATATTTACAGTACTTTAATGATTGATACATTGAATGTTGAAGACTTTTTAGTCATTCACATTACCAAAACCAATGGTAAGCTCTATCAAGACTAAATGTTACTGACTGTTCATACCATCCATGTTCCTACTATATTATAGAATAAAATTAATAATGCTGGTATTAAATAGAATAGAACTTAGTCAAAAGTATGCCTATGGTATGTCTCATGATTGCAATCATGCTTTTGTGTAAAAGTTCATCAGTTTCTCTTCCTGGTTTAAAATTCATATTTTGTTGTTGGATTTATGCAAAAATACTCTAAAATGCTTCACCAGTTGCTGTATGGTATAGTATGATAATTTTATTTTGAATGATTTCTGTGTAGATTAAATGTCTATTTTATTCAATTTGGCACCAACCAATGTAAATCCAACAAAATTTCTAGACTGTCCTAGATGCTTGTACTTGTACTACATTGATAGAACAGATCCTGACTAATGTACTTCTCCATGGTCCAAAGGTACAACACATGTAATCTCATCAAAATAAACATGGCAGACAATGTTTTACAATGTGAATAAGATTGGAGATTAACTGGGTAGTTCGCAACGGGCTGCTGTGGGCTACCGCTATTTAATCAAAATCTAAGACTGTTCAGTACCCAAGCTGACTAAAAACTTGCTTGGATACTGTTGTAAAGATCCATGACCGTTCATATTAACAATTTGTGCGAGTTGATTGGCCGAGCAGTTACAGTAAGTCCGGGGCACCGTAACCTTCAGATATAATATTGGCGCTAGTTCAAACGGCTCACTGTAGGCTCAGTGTACGCATTTGGTTCGTGTACACTTTAAAGTTCCTAGTATCTGTAAATCCTTCGAGAAGAGTAGGGGGTTACCCCTGTGTACTGTTCAGTTTAGTCCTCAGTCGTTTAATAGATAATGCCACGTAGGATAGTGATTAAGTTCACTGATTGGCATCGTTGGTGCTCGTGCCTAAAGAAATTAAATTAAATTAAACATAAAGACTGATATAAAGTTCAAGTTACACTACAGTAAAAAAATAAACAATAATTTTGTAGTAATAAATAAGAAATAGATACGTGTTACAAAGAAAAGTAAGTATAAACCTTGTTTACACGGCGGAGAATTACTGTGATGATCGCTTTTATCCGTTGATGTGTTCAGTAATGGTGTAAACGGCGTTAGGAACTCTGCATAACCGTGATGATCTACAGAGTTACCGCCGCATGGCAGCGGTGTTAACAGAGATCACCGGCATGATCTTATGTAAATTAGCTGTTGTTTGACCTGTGTGAGTCATCGCTGGGAGTCGCTGTTGATAATCAGTGTGAATACAATTGTTATTGAAAAATTATGTTTTTAAGAATTATACATTTTTTTTTTGACAAAGGGTTTCAAAACAAGCAGCATTTGCACACGTTTTTTCAAGTCAGTTCTAATTATATGACTTAAGTACTGGTACAACCGATGATTTTTTATCGTGTAGACACTCGATGGAGATTATTAGATTTACTAATCTGATAGCAAACAGCTGTGTAAACATGGCTATAGGCCTATAGATGTAAAAGTACTGTACACAGTCTTTTAGGACATGGTCAGTACATTTTTCCCAATCTAAGTCTATTTTTGCAGTGCTCATGTTTACATCATGCACCATTAGTCTTCTGCGTAAATCCACTATATGCATTTCAGTTTGGCGACACATTTCCTACTCGAAAGATATTTGGTGAGACTAAACCTAGTAATCGATATCTTAATAAACACTTAACTTTGTAGGGGACCTGTTTAATTTGCATCTTAATTTATTCAGATAAAGAGTATTTAGTCAAGAGACAAACTGTATTATTATAATAAAAAATTGCATTATTTGAATAAATCTCATCCAGTAAATTAGAATGAAATTAAATGCATCCACCTCTCTAATACCTGTTTTGAATGCTTGCATGAATTTTAATTCCATTTTTAATTGTTTGATAATATGAAAGCAAATACCATACTAGATTAAAAGTAAATTTACTTCACTAATTCTCTTAGATGAATAATCTTTATAGTGCTTCTTGATTGATGAGTGCAAGTGTATTAGGAGTACTGTATTCAAAATATAGATTTGATTGATTAATTGTTAACAGTTTGTTGGTATACGTACTAGTAACATTGTAGGCATGTGGATAAATTGTGTCACACATACGCAATTACTGTATTTAGCCTAATGAATTTGATTTCAAAGATCAAGTAAGAAAATAAGCGCCCCAGCACCCGTGAATATTTTCAATTTACGGCCGCTCAGAAATATGCGTTTCAGTGTATTATAAAATTTGTTTATATTTGTTTTACTGTAATCTTTAAACAAGTGCTGACATCTTTTTTTGGGTTGGTGCCTTATAAATTATGTGTTAATTTATTTATAGTACGTGGCCTATATGACTACAGATTGATACTGTAGGTCTGATCATCGCTGTTACCATGGGCATAGGCAGGGAGTTGGGGTTTGGGTATGGGTACCCCCCTCCCCATTGCAGCGAATGAGTTGCACGAAGTGTGTTAAAAATACTAAAAATGACCATTAAGTTTTCATTGAAATAGAGAGTTCCGCATTCTTAATTTTCGCACCCTTATTCCGCATTCTCAATTTTTGTAACCCTTTCTCTCCCCCCCCCCCAGGATCAAAACAAGTCTATGCCCCTAATTACTGGTATTTATATAGGCTTATTCTCAATTTTTGTAACCCTTTCTCTCCCCCCCCCCCCAGGATCAAAACAAGTCTATGCCCCTAATTACTGGTATTTATATAGGCTTATCCAAAAAAATGACTACCAAAATTTTCATATGAGAGTAAACTATTTAACTTATTGTCTCAGTTTTTATCATCTTCTGGGCAGGAAACAATGACCCCCAGGATCAAACAAGTCTATGCCCCTGGTACTGGTATTTATTTAGGCCTATCCAAAAAAATGTCTACCAAAGTTTTCATATGAGCGTAAACTACTGTATTTAACCAATTTCTTGAGTTTTTATCATCTTCTGGGCAGGAAACAATGATGGAGTAGTGGTTAGATGGATAGAATATCTTGTATACCTAATTTCTACTCTTCAAGTATCAGATTCAGATAGAATTTCCAGAGCAAACTATTTATACATTCTTTAAAATGGTTCCTGTAACTGATATCACTGTGATGAGATCATGAAGAGGTATTATTGAAATAAATTTGAGTTGTTTTGCTTGCGTCTAGCATTCAGATGGGCACGTATATAACCTCGTCAAGGGATCATATCAGTGTGATTAACCGCCCCGTATAATGCAGTCACAGATACGAAACAATAAGATCTTGGTATAAGACTTGGTCCAATCCATGCTGACAACCCTTAAAGCTGTCAACAAAAATCCTCAATTGTAGGTTCTTTATGCTATTTAATCCTAATAGTGGCTGGACAAAAACAAAAGCGTAAACATTCTTTCAAAATACCAAGGTTATTTTCTAGATGGATTTATAAAAGATTAAGCAATTGTTTTGCCATCACAAGACCCATTTTCCATGAGCAAGTCTACTTTGATTGCCCATCAAACAATCCAGGGTCATACTTCTTCACCTGAGGTCAGTCAACTGTACAACACCACTTTCCTATGGAACACAGATTCTGTGATCTGATCACAGGTAAAATAATTAAAATGAAATAAATAAAATAGTCCAGAGATTCAAAAAAATATGTTACAAATAACCTGTCTTCATCACAGTTATATTGTAAATATTGTTTGGGCAACATGCCTACAGTATCTGTCTCTTATACACATCTAGATGTGTATAAGAGACAGGTATCATATCATACAACATTGACCTCTGCCCCCCTCATTCAACTTGGTTCTACCAGTCATCCAGCTGGTAATATGCATAACTAATTTTGCAATGTATTTTAACCAAACTGGTCAGAGAAATACCATTGTAGAAGCCATTGGAAACTTAGGCAGGTAGGTAGGTTGATTAATTGATTTAAATATTTAGCAGTATACAATATTGCAATATACCTCTAAACATGAAGTTTCTTGTTTTCTCTAATTTAATCTGATTTCATAGTTTTAATAATAATTAATAATAATTTTTCATGGTTTTAAGTAAAGGTAGAAGTTGTTAAGAAAATCACAGAATCCAACTGGCAAATTTATTGTCAATGACTGAGGATGGGAGGATTTAAACAATGAATGATGTTTTTAGTTAGATTTCTTAGGCACATGTAACAAAAAATGATGGCAATGCTGGTGGTGTGCTCATTTTGCCTTACATTTAACCAAAAATGTTAGACTTGCGCTATTTGCAATAGCGAGTATCATTTTATGAGTGTTTCCAGTAGAAGTTGTTTTATTAGGTGAAGGAGAATATATATGAAAAAGTGTACAAGATTTTTAATTAGGTTAAGGAAAAATTACGAACAAGGGTGTTGATACCAAGTGGGATTGGTGACTCATTTTAGTTGAAGTCATTTCCCTAGATTGCTTGCCCTTGATCCATATAGGAATGTAAAGCTTATCAAAAAAGTAATGATAGTCTGATGTCATCACATGCTTAAAACACTTTGCTGACATACAGTCAAGAACCCAATGGCATGCCAAATCCATCAGTATCCACAATTCAGACCCATGAAAATTTTGACCCCCTGTTCGCAGTTCAAATGCCACCAATATAAAATTTTATTTTTAAATACTATAACACTTAAATTTAATGTTTTCTACGTTGTTTTCTAAATTCTGTATGTAAAAAGTTTGCATAAAAAACTGGCAGTGTGTGTGTGCGTACCGTACTTGTATAAGTTTATATATAAAATAATAAATAATCATAATCTATTTTCTTGTATATTTTATGTTGTTTTATATATATTCCAAAATCAAATCAACGGTACTAATTAATTTTCAATTTACATCTTGTACCTGATCTTGTACCTTGTAAGTGGGATTGCAATTCTTACATGTTTGTGACCTTACTGTTGTTGCTATGTTACTATGTTAACTGTTTTTATTGGTTCATGAGTGTGGAAACTAGTATACAGTATGTGTTGCTATGTCTTTGGGCTAATAAACATGACACAGTTCCTCCAAAGGTTAAACTGGACTCATCCATGCCTGTGTCATCAATTGCTTATCATATAGCACCTCCATGCTAGCAGTCATACAACAATGATCCAAAATCTCACTAGATACCCTAATCAGATACTGGTAACATGTTTGACGCAGTGAGCTAAGAATTTTATTTTTGAATATTTTAATGCGTAGTGTTAGAATATTTGGTGTCTATTTGGTGAAAATGGCCCCGGTGAAAATTGCCCCGGTAAGAATGGCCCCGGTAAAAATAGCTCCAGTAAAAATGGCCTCTGTAAAAATCGCCCCAAATGACAGGCAGGTAAAAATGGCCCCAATGATAAAATTCAGTAATAAAAATGATTTTTTTTTTTAATCTTCAAATATTTAAATACTGTAAAATAGCAATAATTGAATCGAAAAATTTAAAAAATAGCCCCAATTATAAAATTCATTAAAAAAAATATTTTTTTTAAAATGAATTTTTTAATTAATTAAATGCTGTAAAATAGCAAACATTTATTTAATAAATCATTATAATAAAATGCAGCAATAAAACTGATATTTTTAAAATTTCCAAACTATTTAAATAATAAAATAGCAAAAATTGAACTAATAAATCAACATAAACCATATGCATATTTGTTGCCATTTATATTACTTTTTGCTAGAATAATTAAAATGAAATAAATAAAATAGTCCAGAGATTCAAAAAAATATGTTACAAATAACCTGTCTTCATCACAGTTATATTGTAAATATTGTTTGGGCAACATGCCTACAGTATACGATAAATAAAGTATCTCATTTTAAGAAGCCAGGTTTTAATTATGTGAAGGTTGTTTTATGTTTATTTTATTCTGCACCTTTCTTTTAAAATTCATCATAATCATACATACTCGTAAACTGTCACTCGAAAAAAATCAATTTATTTTTTTCAAAACTAAACTACTGTAAATAATGAAACTGAGATATACTCCAATTTTCTATTGTTATGTAAATATGGCAATTATTATAAGACTAAAATGGCATTGTTATTATGATGGTGAGTATTATGGTAAGGTTGAAGGGTATTGCTAAACCCCACAAACCTCCTAAAAAACACTGTTGAAAACCAAACCATGTATTAAATTGTGATTGACTCACTTGGTATATCAATGAGAAAATTAAATAAATTCATAAGAACATATTTTTTGGTTAAAATGTTGATTTTTTATGTGAAAAATACCTGCAAATACACCGTAAACCTACAAAAACACGCCTCAAACCCTTAAGGTATGATTGTAGGAATTTTTTCCTACAGTACATTTGAATATTTCCCTTCGCCATTTGGGACAAATTGCCTGATGAAATTGCTTCAGCCCCTTTACATTCCTCTAAAGATTGATATTGTGTTACCAAATGCCAATGGTACCCTAGTAGGTTGTCATGTCTATACACTTGACAAAATACAATATCTCAATCAACTTTGAGTTACAACTGGCAAATAGGTTCATTCATTCAGTCCATTCATAAAAAAAAAAAAATATCTGTCATATCTTGCAATGCAAGTTGCACACACCAAAATGATGACCTCAAACTTAAAAGTTGTTTCTCAAGTTTTTTAATGAATGCTGAATTGTCTTTTTTTTGTTCTACATCTATATTATTTAAATTTCCTTTGTAATCACAGAGTTAACTAAAACATTGATTATCTGTATTAAATATGTTGTTGATGTTAAACAATCACAGTATGAATGCTTCTGAAATTCACAAAAAAATGTTCATCTGCTACATCTACTTTTTCTCATATTACATTTTCTTAAAATAATACAACCACTTTTAACAGTTCCTCATTAACTATATTAAAAGAATTTGATTGCAGTGGAGTATCTAGCAGTATTAAAATGAGGGGCTGGTGGGGGGGAGCGCGACCAAAATATGAGGGGCGTGGAATTTATTTTCGGTGGCCACGCCCACTAAAAATATTGCTTCTTAGATTCCCGAATACAAGTTAACCGTGACAGATATGTTAAAGTATATCTCTTGAACGCAGTATTTAAGAAGTGAGATAATACCATAATAAACAAAGCGAAACTTTTATTGTCGATTACGATCTCTTGCCTTAATTAAAATTACCAGATCGTTTTAACAATAGATCATCAACAATTCTGCATGCACCAGGAAAATTACTATGCTAGATGTCAAGTCAGCCTCCTTGTTTCCTTTCATATGTGTGTTTTAATATTTATTTTATTTCATTTTTCATGCTTTGTTTAATTTCTTTTTGTACAATTTGACCATGATATCACTGTGTTTTGATGAACGTCAATAAAGGGAAGTTGAGAAAGCATTAACCCATTTTCTTGAGCATAAGCCTAGCCTAATTTTTTTTTGCTTCAAAGTTTTCGAATGAGGGAGCGACTGGGGGGGGGGTTGCAAGCCCCCCCCCCCCCCCTTGGATACGCCACTGTTTGATTGTACCAATTTTCCTCAGTACAAATATGTTAATCTTGTATTTCTTTGTTGATGGAATTAAACTGAAAGAAAGTGTACCCAGATATGTAGCTTCAAACAATTAAACAGTTATTTTATATCATTAAAAGGTGCTAAAAGCATCTCACATTTACATTAATTATCAGATTTTGGTAATATTTGACCAACAGGTAGGTCTGCGGCTGTAGGAAAATCCAATCCAATCAGAACATTTGTAAAGCGCCTTTCTTTGCAGATACGAAGCGCTGCACCCCACATTCTTAGGCACTTCACAACACACAGGCAGCCATAATCATTGCCTAACCCAAGCACAGAACAATTAAACAAATCAAAAGAAGCAGTTGCAAAGTTTGGAATCATAAATAAATAATGCAACAATAAATAAAATAATAATAAAAATGGGATAATTAGTTAAAGAGGTTAGTCTTTAAGTTAGACCTAAAGACAGCCACAGATAGTGAAGATCTAATGTGCACTGGAAGGTTATTCCATGAAAATGACAATGAACACACCATCCTCCAACAATACACTGGTCAGTCAAAAAAGTTAAGTCAGAGTACTGATTACCAAAATGTCAATAGACTGAATTAGCGACAAAAGATGACGTCATCACAATTTGGCCGAATGGGTATAAAAATCGCCTATCTTCGTGTATTTTTTTTGGTTCAAATACCAACTATAGCTGAACAGCGTTGATCGCTAATTCGGTCTATTAACTCAAATAATTAAGAATTTGTTCAGTTTCTAAGAAGCAATGTAATTCACATTGCTTAGAAATTAAATTTTCTTTTGGAATTATTGTGTTTACAAATATGGACTGTTTATGTTCAAGTAGACTTGCGACAAGTCTACTTTATTGTTCTCCCCCCCTCCCCCTAGTATTAGCTTATTTCGGAGAGTTGAATTTGGATGAAACCAAGAAAAATATAAGCAAATAAGTAATATAGAAAGCCATTGGTGCCATTTTTTTTTTTCTTTTTTTCTGAACCATTTTCACCGATTAAGACAAAGGACTGGAACCCAGTCTAAAGTTCAAGGTTTAAGCCATTGCAAAGGGTTTTACTGTATATGTATCTCAGGCTTAATATTGGACAGTAGTAAAAGAGCTTTTGGCATATTGGTGTTAACTACATGTAAAGGCCAGTAAATCCATTGGCCAGTTTGGGGTTTGTTATCTTTTAAAAGTAAGATTAGGATAAAATTCAATTAGAGTATTAATTTTTCCAAAGAAATAGTTGTTAATAATTTCAGCTTTTGGATGATTACACAAAAACAATAAATAATGAAGTATTTCATAATACTTAACAAAATTGCTGTCTCAGGATATTATGGTTTATAGTTTATTATCAAAGTGCTTTGTAGGCAGTGAAAGCAGCGTTTGTCTTCAATTCAATGATATTGATCAAGAAACATCATCTGTCCCATAATAGTCAACCAAGCATCTTTACTTTTATTTGAATCTTTTCAATTTCCATCCAATTCTCATTAATATTTATAATCATTGCCTCCAAAATGTTGATGAATATTCATTAGATTGACTTCTATTTGTTGTCTGCACAAAAATGGAATTGCTCAATCTGTTGCTTAAGTATACACATAGAATAGAGAATACCTGTACATTTTACTGTTTAAATATTCTACTTCGTGATATTACAGGAAATTCAGTTATATTCACCATTAATTGTACTCTACCTCTGATAGTTACTGAATGTAGTTTGTTATACCACCATATTGGAATTTACATGTAATTCAACAATTTTGCCTCGCTGGTGTTGTAGCAAGTTTACTGCAATATTGTATTACCGTGCTATCGCATCTGTCGTTGCCTTTACATGTGTATATTTAGCAATATAATTATTCTGCTATCATTCAAAACATAATAACTTATTTTGAATAATTTTTGCTGAAATATTTACTAAATTGCAGCCATATTTTGCTTATAGTATAGTAGAACCCTTATTATGGGACAAGGGACATTTTGTTTTCAAGAATATTGTATTGTACTTCAGGGTGTGCTCTATGAGGAAACTGTCAGTCAAATTTGTGTGAGATTTCAAGTGTTTTCTGTCACAGTAATAGCCAAGTCACCCCTTCCTCTCCTCTCCTGCAGAGCTTTCAGACTTCCTGAAAGTGTGGGAAGACATCACAAATTACCCCACAGGCTCTGCATTAAGTAGTGTAATTAAAGTCCTTCAACCTTCCCTATTCATAATTATTTGTTTTACTTCAGTTCAAATAGTGTTATTTTTAAGTGGTTGTGATGTAATTGAAAATATAATTCTGTTGATATAATACTACAATTTTTGTATAAGAACACTGAGGTGGACATTGCTTAAAAATTAAAACAAATTGAGGCTGAGGTAAACTGTCAAATGAGGTTTTAATTTTTTTTTTTTAAATAAGAAATCCAAAAAGTTATATTTATGTGCAGTTATGGTTATATTTAAAAAAAACGGTGTAATAGTTTAATTTTCAATTAAATATTTCAATTTAAAAAAAATATTTGTAATTTGTGATATTAATTTTGAAATGTTCGAAACTGGATATTACTGTACTTTTATTTTTTTGTACTAAAATTTACACTTATTTTCTGTGCATCATTCTACCTTTTAAACAGGACTTTTAATGGCGGTACTAGCCCCTACGTGTCTGAGTATATTTATTTTGAAATTGAGTTGATTAGGAGTGGTTATAGCCTCAGTTTATTTTCTCAAGTTTTATTATGTGCTTTTCGAGTCAGTATCAAATGTTCAGAAGTCTAAACATTGGAACTTGGCTTACAGTATCTTATAGGTGATCAGGGGCGGATCCAGAGGTGTCTGATAGTGGGGGGGGGGTGCTGAAAGTTGGGCCAATAGAGAACACAAACCTAGGGGTCCAGAGGAATGCCCCATGATATTTTGGTGTTCTAGACGGCTAAATGTAACCACTGAGCTGCTTTGGGAAATCATATTTTTTCTTTTTCTTTCTTTTTTGCTTTCCAAAGGGTGGAGGGGTGCAGGACCATCCCGGCTGCACTTCCCCTGGTGATGATAAAATTCTGAGATTGGCTGCATTTATTATGTTCCAAACCTCCAAACCTGCATACCAGTCCATCACGTATGTGAAACGCAGGAGAGTACTAAATTGCTCTCTAGGATTACTAAGTAGAGTAGTTGCTCTCCTTGAAAATAGCACATTTTTTTTGGCGTCACCTGTGTATAACCACACCTATTTTTAAGCTCCAAACTGTTTCCAAAATCAGCTGATTATTAAAGAAGAAACAACTGGAAATACTTGTATTCTCCAGGAAAACTTTCATCAAAACAATGTATTACCTAGGAAATCCCCATTTTTTGCATAGACATCCGTATATTTTTTGCGTTAAATTTCCGACCATGTGAGTTTCAACAATCGTTTTAGTTAAGTTTGTTTAAATTTTAAACATTAATTTAATACACTAGAATATAGTGAGCATATTTATTTATCTATTATTCAATCAATAATAAAAATCGATATTGACTTGACTCACGACCTACTACTCTAGCGGAAATACCACATGATACAAAGTTCACGCATGGTAGATAACTTATGCCATTCTACAGTTAAATTACAGTAAAAGCAAGTATTACAGCTTCAAGAAAACTTATGTTTTTATAGCACACATATTTTCACAAGTTCTTATTCTGAAATTATAACAGTGAACACTATATAGCAGCACCATTCTTTCTATAACATTACTAGCCTTCTGGCAACCAGAAGTCGTATAGCGAGTTTACAACCATATGCATTTTTTGGCAATGTTCTTGAAGCTAATCACGTGACTTCGAGGACGGGATAAAATGTTTTGTTATTGTTTTGAGCGAACAGGGTTCAAACACGCTTGCGCGTCTCTACAAGTTGATCTCGTAGCATTTCGTCCTCAAACGTACCAAATTCGCACCGTGAAGCCAGTTCGCGGAGCGCTGCAATGTAATTGTCGACTGATTCATGCGGGAGCTGTGCACTATGACAAAATTTATATCTCTCAGCCACCACACTAACCTTTGGTGCAAAATGACTCTGCAATGTTGTCATTGCCTTTGTAAAAATATCGTCACCTGCTTCTCCTAGTTCTGGTAACGTGTACAAAATTTGTTGGCCTTCCGGACCTATCGAGTGTAAAAGTATAGCTCTTCTACGCTCCGGCGATTCCTTCACTGTATTCGAAGCGAGTAGGTAATTCTCGAATAATCGCCTCCACTGCAACCACGGTATGACAGGGTCTCACGGCGTAGGCAGAAACTGCACGGGTGCCTCGATTTGTGTGCTTGTCATAGTAATGACTTGTAGCAAAATTTAGA
The DNA here is from genome assembly GCF_011630105.1 of Anneissia japonica. Lineage (NCBI taxonomy): Eukaryota > Metazoa > Echinodermata > Crinoidea > Comatulida > Comatulidae > Anneissia > Anneissia japonica. The sequence goes on along the minus strand of NW_022688960.1, from coordinate 7,123 downwards.
ACTTGTAAATGTAGGAATAATAGCACACACAATCAATAATTTTCCTCGTCGCCAAATATGGTATTGAGTTCTTGTAAACTAGCAATAAAGACAATATAATACAACAGTATAACTCATAGAACAGAATTTAATTCTTTCCTCGTGGTTCTTTCCCTGTGGCAACTCCTGCCCTCAACGTCGGTATTGTCACACAGGGCAACAGTAAGAACACCACAGTTTCCATGACAAATTTAGTGTCTTGCAACATTATTTTAAGAAATATATAAAATATGATATCAGTTTCTATGTGCATAGAGGCCTTGTTGGCTGAATGTTATACTAACATATTAGTTTTTATTGTTTTACTTTAATAATATTGTGAAAATTTTATAAAGGCTTACAATAATGCTTTTATTAACTGTAATATTTATTTATTTGTCATTGTCTTATATTATTATTATTATTATAGGCCAACATATTTGCCCTTTGAGAACTACTAATATAATATTTTGTTTTTTGGTTTATCCATTTTTCTAGTAATCTACTTCACTTATGTAAGGAAAAATACAAACTAAATTGGAAATACATGCTGGTACATTAATTGAAAATTCAGGCATATTTCCATTTATCTCAATATTATCTGTTATAAATGTTGATAGATTGTAGACATTTTTAGGTCGGTCATTTGTTATTGATTTTTCCAATATTATTTCATCATCTCAAACTAGACAGCTGTTCATACACATTCAGATACCTCTTTGCAGACTACAGGAATCTTTGAATTATGGAACTGAAAACTTCATCCACATGATCCGTGGGAACTGCAACCTATAAACCTGCTTGTGTTTCTATTGGATTCCAAGAATTTTCAAAATACTTTGGGACATTGACTGGGAGAATTGGACACTCCAAATATTGGTAGTTTATTAGAATGTTACTGTCTACAGTAGGGTGGAACTCTATCATTTTTGGTGACTCTGTCTGTACACCAGTTATAAATTTTATATAGGTTAATATTGTGCATGTGTAGCATGCTGAGAACATCAACAGACAGCTCTGCTGGAAGGCTCATGCCTTTGCTATGTCCTCAGTTGCTGATTGGTCAGAGCTCTAGGCAAGGGAAGGTTAGAGTAAGGCAATTCTTTCCTGTCTGATATTCTGTAGTAGTCTTTCTTGGATATCATTAGTCTCAAGTTCAAGATATTTTACTCTTTGTCTAATTGTAGATGTCACTACTGGAGGTTTTCGTAGGAACAGAATGTAGAATTGTAGTAGAATGTAAGTATTTTTCATTTACTGTACACATAACTGTATATGATGTTAAGGTGTACAGAAAAAAATACTTCAGATTAACCATATATTTCTGTAAAATCTTCCTGCCAAGAGCCAAAACTAGAACTATACTTAAGGCACCACTTAACCAGCAAAAACAAAATTTGTTACTCCACTACTACCTCAACGAGCGCATTTAGACCAAATCACACTTTATATTGGAACGGGAGGTAAAACGGTACTAGGCCTCGGGTGCCTATGTTGACTGTCCTGAACCAGTGTCTGTGGAATTTGTTATGATCAAATTCTGTGGTAATCGGGAGTAATAATAACGGTAAGTATGAAATCATGGTCGCTCAGATCATATGCGATAACTCTAGTAGTTTGGTGCAATTCTCTGTTAGTCGTCAATATCAAGTCAGTCAATGATTGACTATCATCGGTAGTGCGAGTTGGAGAATTGAAAATTTGTGATAAGTAAAACAGATTCATGATGCTCCCAAAATGTTTTCTGAATAGCGTGCACTTTTAAAAAGTCAGTCACTGATAATTATTAAGTCTTAATGGATAATAATGATTTAGAAAACTTTCCAGATGGTCAAAAAATATATCAGGGTATAAGTGTCAATATTGCATGTTACTGACAAACTTCAAATTGCTGGATTGTAGAGTAAGACGTTTCTTTTGAATAAGATGACCAATGGGCCAAAAGAACGTTTTTATGACTTCCTAGGTCGAGGCCTGTGTTACGCGACAAGGCTATGCTCACTGTGTACAATTCCCTATGTAAAATGTTTACTCATTCCATCTGTTTCTTTCATTCCATTTCAAATTTAATGGAAAATTTACTAGAGTTTATTTAGGAATATTTATTGAAGCTTTTTGAATAATTTACAATCGAAGTACAAATACCACAAGTTTAAGGAGTTTAGTCGTGTGGAGGCTTACTAATGCGTGGAAAAACTGGCATAAACTGGTATGTTTTGATGTTATACCCAATAGATTTGATAACTAATTCGGTCTACAGTACTGCCGCCATAGAAAGTATACGATAATGCCATTGTCTGCATCTTTATGATAAAAAACTTTTTCAATATTGTAATAACAAAGATTATAGTACTACACTAAGATTTCTTACATGTACTTGCAACAATTTTGTGTTGTTAATAACATTTAATACATTTTTGTTTGGTTTAGTACAAACAATTATACTAATATTTAAATCCAAACTGGATGAAATTATTTTAATATTTTCATACTTTTTTCTTTGTTGTGGTATGTGATTTTCCTTCTCATTTTTATACCCAAGTTGTTTCTTGTAATAGTATTTTAGGCCATGTCAAAAAAAGAGTTGTTGATTGTCCCTTTTTTTAATTTTTAAATTCAGTAGAGAGAGAGCTTCTTTTTTTTTTGATCAGTAATGAAACCACTCAATACATGCTAATTCCTCAAATCCCCCATGGAGTGCAAGGCCTCATGTAAACGGTGGCTGACTTTGACATATCCACTGTAATGTTTGATCAGGTGGAATTTATACGAACAAATGAAAGACAAAATAATATATACACAAAAAAGTAATGTATGATAGTGCAGTGTAATGTGCTGTCTCTTATACACATCTAGATGTGTATAAGAGACAGTAGGCCTACTGTTTATGAACTCATCCATCATAATGCCACTGCTGGGGGTAACATATTTATCATAGAAAAATAAACGTATACATACTACGCATGCATGTTGTTCAAAGTTTTACACAAATGCATGTGTGCAAAATGTTTTAATGCAGTGTCACCCCTTTGCCAAGTCCCTAATGAGACACTGCTCCTTACCTAGTCAAGAATTAAAACTCAATGGTCATGAAATCCCAAAACTCATTATGTAATTGATTGTGATTTAAACTGTAATTAACTTAGCAGGCAATCATATTTATTGAATAATACTGTAATATTATTATCAATATGATTATTACAATTGTTATTTATGGGCAGTTGTTATAAATCATTCATTCTATCCTATTAGAAATCACCGTTGGTCGCGTATTTTGATGAACAATCGACGTTGGTCCACATATATGTAAGTGAACATTGTTTGCAATGGCAGTGGAAAAAGTGCATCTTTTCAATGTGTTTTCATTTAATTGCTAATAAATTCCATTCTCTAAAATATGGTAATGAATGTAATCGAAGAGAATCACGAACTGAATGTCCTTTGCATGGCAAAGAAAACAATTACCACAGTGATTGGAAGAACTGATGGCTAATTCTGTTTCAAACTATATATTGTATCTTATGTTCAGCTGATGCAGTTGCTAATTAATTTGCATATTGTTTTCCAGTGCTCTTCAAAATAATGTTTGAAGGATTTTTCCCCACATTTAATGATTATTAATATGAGTAGCTATTGTGAATAAATTTCCTAGTGCACATATGCTTACCTGCTCTTGACTCAATAATTGCAGAATCATGATGAAAGATCCTCATGCATGTTTTGAATCAACTGTGTATTTGGATGAGTTTTGCTTGGATTTGCCTGTATGCATGTAAAAGAACTATAAAATAATATAAATTAATTTTTCTCCACTCTATGAAACTTTCCTTCTCCCTACTTCCCCAAGAAGTATTCAGTATATTTTTTTTTTTATAATTGCCACTTTAAAAAAGAATATCAACACTGTTATGAGTGATGATGTCATCCTTATGTTACTATGGAGAGAGCAAGTGTCTCAGTAAATTGGCCCATACAGTAGGTCATTCCTCTACAGTAGGTCATTCCTCTCACTAGATGTTGTCAACAGTTCTGTTGAGGTCATTATTATATTTATTTTGGTTCCTGTACCTCTTACCTTATAAGCTGAGTGTTTATAGATTCACCATTCTATTGTATTGTATTGTCTAGTTTGTTTTTGTGTTGAAATTTGAACCAAAAAATGATTATGTAAACGATTCAGGTAAAATCCTGGTCATAATAATCTGGTGATTAACTCGTCACTATATACCATCAAGCAAGCTTTATGCTTTGCAAATGTGCCAACAAGCAAAGACAGTGGCAGAAATGATGGCACTCTGCTCAAACTTCCAAACTGTTCAGCACAAATTTGATAAATCAATTTTTGAAAAATATAGAAGTAAAATATCAGTGGCGGGTCATATAAAAGCGGGAAGGGTCTGTTACGCTTAGGCCTAAGTGTATTTTTTTTATTTGGTCTGTTAACCATCACGTTATCACAAATAGGTTTAAAGGGCATTTTCCTATACATAATATAATTTTAAATGGACAAATCATACATTGAGAGGTTATAAATCCAAAGACCAGACACGTCTAGTATGTAAGAAAGAACTCTCCACATTGGGAGGGATTATGACTGGGAACATGCAGATACCAATTTATAGTGGGGCTGAATAGCTTGGTGGTTAAGATGCTTGCCTTGGTCCTAGGTGGGTTTAACTTTTGCGACTGCTGGATATCTGTTATGAAAACTAAAACAAGTCCACTCCCAGAGACTTAGTTTATAAGCCATAACTGGACCCTGTTGACTAAAGTAATGCAGTAGATAAATAGGCTGCTATACCCATTGTTCAAAAAAATTAATGAAAAATTAATAAAACATTCAAAAATTAAAACAATCAAATGAGCATTGTATTCACTATCTACTAATCTACCAGTATTCTACCAAAAACCTGCATACCAGCTAACCATCAGCTACTGAGATACCTGAGAAGATTAAAACTATCTGTCAATATTGAACATTGGTTTACATATTATTTACTGAGATTCACTGATAACAAGAATACAGTAGGAAATTCCCTTGCAGTGTTCAGTGGTTGCTGCTTTTCATTTACATACACCAGTTAGTGGAATTGTCTGTTCTCTTGCACTTAAGCCTATTATTAAAACAACTACTATATGTCTACCAAAAAGT
>NW_022688960.1:0-1903 GCF_011630105.1 Anneissia japonica | reverse complement strand
CTGGTTTTATTCTAATGGAATGTTGTGTTCTAATTTTCGTGACTTAAATTATCCACCTAGAGAATAATTATGGCATACTGTATAAACAGAACTACGGAGCACAAAAACATACTAACAACAAAAGTGTTTAAATATTGAAATTCTGTGAACTGCAGGTGAAGCCATTAAATACTGGTATACAGAAATAGGAATTGTATTTATTGTATAAGTTGTTGCAGTTACCTTTTTTTTATGAAACCTAACAGGTTATAGAATATATTATACTACTAGAAATCCAGGCATATGTTGTCATCCTATTATTTGTATAGTCACCATTGTAGACATACACAGTGGGCAGTGAATTATTTTAGCAAGATGAAATTATAATGTGATAACAAAGAAAACAGTACTTTGGAATATCCACAATTTTTTATTAATAATTGAAAAACTAGAATGAGAGTTGAAAGGTGTTATGCTTTGCATCCCATCAATTATCTCGGTCGTGGGAAATAAATTTCAATTTAAAACAAATTCAGATTTTTTTTATTCGCTCTCTGACTGACAGCATTGTTGCTTTTAAGTGAGGAATTTTTCAATAGAGTCTGGCTCGTTGTAATTGTTCTTTTGTGCTCAAATTACTTTTTATCTGCACAATTGCATTTCTAAATACTTGTTTATTATCTAGACTACACCAAAGGTGACGAGGGAGGAACTTGTGGGTATGAATGTTATTTGATCAGTTAGAAATATAATATCTATCATTAGCTACAGTGTGCTTATGAATAATAGCATTTGCATTGGCTAAGCATCTACAGATGTGTGTACAACAATAGCAAATAGACTGATGTTAATTTCCTGTTCATGAATGTTCACATTAAAATGTGTACTGTAGTTGCCATAAGGTACATATGCTCTTAGTCACTCTGGTCTTACTCTACCTAACCAAGTATTCCAGGAATGTAATTGTTTGAATGCTTATTCTCTAAAATAAAAGTCTACCGTTTTTGTATCTGGTGAATATGTAGATATGTAAACTACACTTTGTAAATGTTAAATTAATTTTATTTTTGATTATTTGGAAGATCATGTAGTTTTGTTTACTTTTTGTGAGATGTCAATCCTTAAGTCAGGCTCCGGAGGAAAAAGATTTTTTGGTAATTATGTTGAACTGATTTTTCTAAGATCCAAAAAGTATATTTGACAAAAATACTCGGGAACAATTAATGTACAGAATTTTGTATATTTGTAAACTGGGGAAAAAGTGTAAATATGCCCCTTTCCCCCCATTCCCACCTCCCACACTCCATATTTAAATATTCAAAAATGTGCATATCATTAACCGTTCCCAAGTTTTTCGTCAAACAACTTTTTTCTGTCTCAGAAAAATCTGTTCTACAACATATCAAAACATTTTTTTTCATCCTGAGCCTGACTTTAAGAAAATTTGAAAAATTGCCAGAAAGTTATAGTATGAATGAATGTCCTTTGAAAAAATATCCCGTATAAAAATGGCCCCTGGAAAAAATGTCCTTTTAAAATATTTCACAAAAAAACATTCTCAATCAGGATCAATATTAGCCATCATTCTAATTGTTATATTTAATGTGGTAGATGCAGGGCATTGGCTGTATAATGTAGACTAATATGAAGGTACTGTATTTCCAACAACCGGCTATGTAAAAGATTTAAAAGGCAGCCAACTGTCGGGAACATAGCAACTTTCTAGCTAAGGATTTTTCACTAAAACATGAGGCCTATCGATGCGAGGCCGTGGTAGAAAGTTAATAATAGTTTAATCAATGATCTTGTGTTATTGTCTAATATGTAAAGTACATTTAAAGAATGCGTGTAAAATTTAAGCAATTTCAGCCTACCTCCTAGTGTACGCTTGAAGGGTCACCCTCTATAAATGTGGTGAAAAGAA
>NW_022688959.1:0-1312 GCF_011630105.1 Anneissia japonica | reverse complement strand
AGACTATTTCCAAATTGATGGACAGCTTTTTATGAATTTCTGTTTGTGTATGAAAAGATGTTATTTTGATATTTTTGCATTGTTTTAAGAAGTTGGCTACTAATTACTCGGGTTAAATAAGGCTTGCCATGCCCAAAACAACATCAGTGACAAAAACATGAAAACTGACTTAATATTAAATTATTATTCATGGGTCATTTAATGGAATTGATTTACTATTGCCAAAGTTACGAGTAAAGTATTACAGCTTTTCTGCACTAATTACTCAGTTTAACAATCAGCGACAGTACGCTGGTTTTGGAATGGCACTTAAGCCTCAAATAATATGGGAGTGTTAATTAGCACAGTGGTTGCAGTTTAGGGCTCTCAACATTGAGGTCAGAGTTCAAACCCTGAGTGTGCGTTTCACATGTGTCCTTTGGCAAGAAACATCTACCCCACACAGGAGTGTAAATAGGTCTCCCTACAATTAAAGACCACTTTATGGACCAAGGTTTTCATGGTCTTTAGCAGCTTTCATCTCTAATTAGAAAAATAATCATTATATGGTGGAAGTTTGGTGTTCATCTGGGGCCAGAGAAAAGTGGCCTTTTATTGGAAAGGGTCTTAATTGGAGGGAGAACTGTATTTGGTAGAATGCTGTACACTTGAATGTGCGGTATTAGTCTTTGCACAATACACCATGATTAGGTATACTGGACATTCCAGGAAACTGAGAACGTTTCTGTTTCTACCAGTAGCCTTTCAATAGTTATAAATAGAATCAGTTGTAGCAAGTTTACAGTGAGGGGAGACACAAATAGTTTTTTTAATGCATGCACTGGCCATCCACTGCGGTAGTTAACAGCTGTATTAAAACCTTTTAATTTTTTCATTCTAGATCCTAACTTTTTCGCTTCAGTCGGTTACGATCACAAAATATTATTCTGGAATCTGAAGAATGTCGCACAGCCTTTGTTTGTGCGTGAGAAGCATCAGCCATTAGCCTGTCGTTGGACGATCCACACCAAGGGAATTGTCGTCAGTCATGACACTATGACAGGAGGGTAAGTTAACAATCCTCACAGTACTTTTCACACCAACAACCGTGAGTTAGTTTATGCAATTACCAGTTCTCATTTTGTAACCTGTTAACTTGTTTAAGCCTAAACTTCTTTCACTTTTGTCAATGTCATCCCTAAGCATCGTAAAAATAAAAAGATCAAGACTTAACCGATGCTAACTGAAGTACAAAAACACAGATCTCTTGTTGGCTGTGACTATGTAACCTTATACATAGGTTTAGGGGCTAGATTGGTTATTTTCAGTTTTT
>NW_022688958.1:0-1089 GCF_011630105.1 Anneissia japonica | reverse complement strand
GAAAATCTGAAACGGTACCCAGCCATGATTTTCTGAAAATTTGTTGAGTTGGCATGGAATGACCCTGCTGCAGAATTTTTTTTAGCAGAATTTTTTTTTAAAGTGTGTGTACAATTGTACACAGTGTGACTCACCTAATCATTTGTCGATACATTGTGAACAATTAGAAATGACTTCCTGTTTGTACATCTTGTGGCAATACCCCCTAGAAGGCCTATTGTTAAGCAGATAATCGGGGGTATACAGGCCAAAATTAGTCAAGGTTAGGTCTAACAAATCTTTGAACGGCTTAACTTGGAAACAATTTTTTTTTCAGCGCGACAACATAGATTTACAGTACTGCGGAGGAAATACTAAACCACCTAGATGATTCAGATTTTGACATATCTGACACCGAAGAGGAAGATTCTGCAGATGAAACCTTCAATGCAGACGACGATCTAGACTCTGATGAACATGATAACAGTGATTCAAATGATGATGACGATGACGAAGAAGAACAAGGGGAAGAAAATACTGAAAAAAAACAAATTAAGTGGTATACAAAACCATTTCAAGCTGGAAATACAACATGGAGGGGAGATTTTGATTTAGGTGCACCACTGGAAACTCCAGCAAAATACTTTTTCAAGTATTTCAAGCCAGAGATTTTTACAACATTTGCAGAGCAGACCAACATTTACTATCTACAGAGCAAGGGTACAGAAATAGCCACTACTGAAAGTGAAATGTGGAAGTTCTTTGGTGCAACAATCCTCATGGCGAATCTTCGCTTTCCACGTATTCGGATGTACTGTATTGGCAATACATGACGAGGGTTGACAGGATTGCTAATGTAATGCCTGTTAACAGGTACTTCCTACTCCGTACAAATCTGCACATAAATGCAGCTCGAGAACCTGATGCTGGCAACACAAACAAGTTCTGGAAGGTAAAACCTGTTCTAGATGCAGTCCGAAATCGCTGTGTTGAGCTACCCCGTGAGGAGTACTGTGCTGTAGACGAGCAAATGATACCGTTTACTGGCGAGTCCCCGCTAAACAGGTCATCAAGAGTAAGCCCAATCCAGTTGGAATTAAGAACTTTGTA
>NW_022688957.1:0-2472 GCF_011630105.1 Anneissia japonica | reverse complement strand
CTAATAATAATAATAATAATAATATTAATAATAATAATAATAATAATAATAATAATAATAATAATAATAATAATAATAATAATAATAAAAAGCCTAGTAAAAAAAGGTCCGTATTCAAAAGTTATCTTGTTAGTGGATCCTTAAATTTGTTGGGTGTACACAGCGTCTATTTTTTCTCAATAAATTTTGAAGCAAATCTATTACCACTTGTACGTGTTTTATTTTATATATATATAGTAGTCGTCTAATAATAATAATAATAATAATAGTAATAATAATAATAATAAACCTAGTAGTAGTAAACAAAGGTCCGTATTCAAAAGTTATCTTGTTAGTAAATTTTCGGGTGTACACAGCGTCGTCACTATAGCAACAGCGTGATACAATTCACGGAAATACGTAGGCTTATATATAATTTCAGTATCAGGGTTACGTCTACAGCGCATCAACATGAATACACACATTTTAGGTCTTGCGACCATGCCCAAATAAAATCGGGTGTTTAAATAAGTATATATTTACACAGTGATATCAGTTCATATCTTTGTATTTAAATATGTTTGCTTTAAATTAAACAATTGAAACGGTTACCAAGCTAAGTATTCTTATAATTGATAGATTCGTGATTGGGGATTGTTACAACAACTGATACGATACAAGCACAATTCAAAATAGTGTCGGTATTTACAAAAGATAATTTCGTCGCGGGGAAAATCACTACTATCAATAGATGAACAAATAGAATGGCAGTTTATTAAAGATAAAATGAATTTAAATAATGATTATCTGCTAACCAACACTCCGGCCTATAATATTCTAATCTATGTCATCATGATGGTTCGTGCAGACGAACCATGATCCTGTTTCATCTATGAAACATGATGAAACTTTTCCCAAATAATGCTGCGCAAGGCAGATGTTGTAATAAACTGTTTTATATGCATTATATAGGCATAATATATAATTCTACATATAGGAAGTCTGCACCCCTCTTCCATACCCACGCGCCTCAAAATGGAAATTTAGCCGAGTAACAAATATTACACTAAACTGAAGTAGAAAAAAATTACATAATTCCATTAGATATCAGCTCTTCATTTTTCATCGCTTCTCCCAGCTCCAGTGTTACCTTTCCTCTCTCCATGTTATACCACTTCCCATGTTAATACCCCTCCCCATGTTAATCCCGATACGTTACTGAATATAGTTGTCGCTAGGATGCACAAAATCAGCATATGGCTTTTTAAATTATTCAAGATTAAATATTTTCATGCAATAAGTATTTTTTTTTCTAAACCAGCGTGAATGCATCTCTCTTCATGTCGGACAAGCTGGTGTCCAGATGGGCAATGCCTGTTGGGAGTTGTACTGTTTGGAGCACGGTATCCAGCCTGACGGACAGATGCCAAGTGACAAGACCATTGGAGGTGGTGATGATTCCTTCAACACATTCTTTAGCGAGACTGGTGCTGGCAAGCACGTCCCTCGTGCTGTGTTCGTCGATCTTGAACCAACCGTGATCGACGAGGTCCGTACTGGTACCTATCGTCAGCTTTTCCATCCAGAGCAGCTGATCACCGGCAAAGAAGATGCCGCCAACAACTACGCTAGAGGACACTACACAGTCGGAAAAGAAATCATAGATCTAGCATTGGACAGAATCCGCAAATTGGTATGTTGATCCTAATGTAATAGGATATTGAAAGTTACTTTTTGCAGACTCGCCAATAGGCAATATCAATTCGTTATACGTAAAACGCAATATTGAATAATACAAGTTGGTGTTCTTTCCCATGTTTTTTTTTTTAACTAGGCGGACCTCTGCACTGGCCTCCAGGGCTTCCTGATCTTCCACAGCTTTGGTGGTGGCACTGGATCTGGTTTCACATCACTTTTAATGGAGCGACTGTCAGTTGATTATGGAAAGAAATCCAAGCTCGAGTTCGCCATCTACCCAGCACCACAAGTTGCCACCGCTGTTGTCGAGCCATACAATTCTATTCTAACCACTCACACAACGCTCGAGCACTCAGACTGTGCCTTTATGGTCGACAACGAAGCTATCTACGACATCTGTCGAAGAAACCTTGACATCGAAAGACCAACATACACCAACCTGAATCGTCTAATTGGCCAAATTGTGTCTTCCATTACCGCGTCTCTTCGATTCGATGGTGCATTGAACGTAGATTTGACTGAGTTCCAGACCAATTTGGTACCCTATCCACGTATCCACTTTCCTCTCGCCACATATGCTCCCGTAATCTCAGCCGAGAAGGCTTATCATGAGCAGCTTACTGTGTCAGAAATCACTAACTCTTGCTTTGAGCCAGCCAACCAGATGGTGAAGTGTGATCCACGTCATGGTAAATACATGTCTTGCTGCCTGTTGTATCGTGGTGACGTCGTGCCAAAGGATGTCAACGCATCTATTGCTACCATCAAAACCAAGAGAACAATCCAGTTTGTCGA
>NW_022688956.1:0-1297 GCF_011630105.1 Anneissia japonica | reverse complement strand
TACCATGTCGTAGAGTTTATTGGAACGAACGTGGTTCTTAAAATGCTCCATTTCAACAACATTTGGTTCCAGAACACGGACGAAAATGTTATCGTGTTTTCTTCTGATGTTTTCAAGAATAAAACAGTCGATTGCCCCTACGGAAGTAACGTGTAAGACAAATATTAAAATGAATTAACTATATATGATAATAAATAATAATAATAATAATAATAATAATAATAATAATAATAATAATAATAATAATAATTGTGATTATTAATAATCAATCATGATGATTAAGATAAAAATTTAAAATATAATTATAATTTTGGTGACAATAGTTCAAATATTTAATTAGATTAATCATAGTAGACGTTTTATGTACTGCTCATAGTAAGTAAAGTGTACATTTTTTAGGAGTTTTTGTATCAACATGTAGGCTTATTGTTCAAACGTTTGGTCTATCTTTAATTTAAAGACAATGAAATCTCTTAATGTTTGCTACAATAACTGTCTCAAAATGTTTCTAGGGAAACCTAATTTTTGCAGTGCCAGCAACATTTTTGTTAATGCTGGCTTACCATCGTTTGGTGAATGCACGTACTGCATTTAGTTTTACCAGCAGAATTGACAAGTCAAACAAATATACTTGTTAAGGGCGTTAAAGGTAATGTTTTAAGACAGTCTAAATCGTCTACTTAAAATGTTTCCCCTCACACATTAAATCATCCGCAATCATATGGCCAAGCTATGTGAATTGTTTCACACTATCATTCTAGAGGTTTGTTCATTAAAATTGTTACAGGATTCCCTTTTAGACTTCCAGATTTGGTTTGGATACACATACATTTTGACTTTATTGCATTATGAATGATATGTGATTTAGGATGTTCCTCACAAATGTTAACTAGTTTCTTAAGCGCACATAATGATGGAGCCACTAGTACCAACATAACTAAAATGATTATAATGAAGACCCGTGATTCTACCTATATGATATGATAAGTATTAGTTTCGGTGATGAATAATAGTCATGATGACGTCACCAAACCTGATTAGTGGATTCTGATCAGATGATGACTGGTACTGGGAAGTGTACTAGCATTTTATTTCTTGCCGAAACTGATCATTTAGGTAGAATCGATATGACATCCTATACGACTATTCTCAAGTTGCTTATTTAAGACATCATAACATAACCCCGCCCTGACGCACGCCATTTGACACATCAAACTCAAATGAACAACAACTTCCCAATCTAATGATGAATGTTCGGGTAGTCCATTTAATAATAATAATACCCAAACATTTGTAA
>NW_022688955.1:0-574 GCF_011630105.1 Anneissia japonica | reverse complement strand
TATACCCACGGATAGGTCTGGCTATTTCGACTTATTTAAGTAGTGATACCACAAGTTTACGAACTCCGATGTTACTTGACGCAATCTCGCCATGAAATCATGCAGGGGCGGATCCAGCGTGGGGCCACGGGGCCCCGTTCCTCCTCCAGTCAATCCCGCCGAAAAATAAAAGACGGAGAAAAAAAATGAGAAGAGTTAAAGGGAGGAAAGAGGAATAAAAGAAGTGTACCCATGAGCTCAGTGGCGGTCAGCAGTGGGCGAAAGGAGAACTCGATTATTTCCACTCACAAATTTTGAATTTTCTATTGATTGACGGCGAACACAACGTTACGCTGTATCTCCAACGCCGGTTTGTTCAAACGATTTCACAAACCAGGAGGTAAAAACGGCCAAAAGACGGACCTAAGACGGGTTTTTTTTACCCGCATTATCGGAATGTAGTGTACCCTGCTAGAACAGCTATAGTCTATGCTTAGTGACGTAACGCGTATGCGCTCTCGTGCGGCGGACTGCAGGGCCATCGAACTTTATGGGTCCCTGTGGTGTATCACATAGTATCCTCGCTCTATAACAC
>NW_022688954.1:0-1421 GCF_011630105.1 Anneissia japonica | reverse complement strand
TGCATGATGTCATGACGAGTTTCCGTCAAGTAACATCGGAGTTCGTAAACTTGTGATATCACATAAGTCGAAATAGACAGACCTATCCGTGTCAAAGGCTGTATAATTATTGTTGAATAACGGCTATATAATTTTTAATTGACTAACTATATTTTAAAATTAGGAAAAATAAGAATCTATGTATGCATATAATATTCAACACTAGTATATACGGGCCTTAATAATATACAAAAGGAATAAATCGTTTATAGTAGAAATTGTGCACTTTGAGTTTGGAAATATGTTTGCCTAATAGGCTTACACGTTTCCATTCTTAACAACGTACAATACACTAGTTTCATAATAAATTTAGCCTCTGATAATTGCTGCATCCATAAAATCGATAGAGTGGTTATTGAGATGATTAAGAAATTTACAACAATTACGGTTATAGGCTTACTCAGTATTGGTCCGGAAATAAGCACCGCACTTTGAACAGAAGACAAGTGAATAGACAAAATTCATGATAGTCATTCGTAATTGTTGTTCTTTCCACTCGTTTTGGAAAGTGGGATTTTAACTATAGAAGATTGGTGAAAGGTAAGTGGGGTAACAATTGATATGATTCCCCACCCCCACTTTTAAAAATGCGGGGGGGGGGGTGTTCCCCTTGTCCCCCACCGATAGACGCCCATGTTTATTCAAACTCTGGGAGTTGTAAGAAAAACAGTTAGTGCATAAAAGATAGCAGATTAAATATTATTATAATGACCAGTTCACTAGTGGAATAACGATTGAACCACAGCTAGAAACAGACAGAGGTTTTGGTACCGCCTATGGACTCAATGTAACAAACCTAGAACCTTACTCCCCGCAATGCATAGGCATGTGCAAAGGTGGTAGTTCTACATGTGTTAAAACACACATATGGAACATCGTGTTGGTCCCTATTCTAATCTATAGCTGTCAATGTATTAACGCCAATACAAATTTTGTTTGTACAAATTAGAAGAAACTACACAGAATAAGCTTATTAAAGCAACATTTGGTCTTCACAAAATACTGTTACATGCCTTAAATATTCCAAAAATAAATGATATTCTAATTACGCGCCAACTGGACCTTGTACGCCAAATTATGAATAATACATTCAAGGCGAGATCTTTTTAAGCTCACCGTCTTAACGACCAGGAAAAAGATACATCTTTTTCAAAGAATACACTTGTTGATAGGATTAAAAATAGGTTTGCAAATCGATCAGACTTTTCTCTATGCAAATATATATTTAATGAAACCTATCGTAGCAACTTCAAACGCTCCATTAAAAACGTTGACTGCTTTAATCATGGTATTTGTGACAGTATCAAAACGATTCTATAAGAAAATCCGTTCCCTGGCAACAATAACCTTGATCTCATGGGGCTACTGCTGAAGTAGTTTTG
>NW_022688953.1:0-721 GCF_011630105.1 Anneissia japonica | reverse complement strand
TATCTGAATACCAATTGTTTAAATACTTAAAACAAATTGTTTTACAGATTTATGGAAAGACAACTATTGGAAACCCTGTGTAAGGTGTGTGGTGTCAAACTCCATAAAGATGGCACACGCAGAAAACCTGTAGATCAATATCAAGAACAGCTTGGTGTTGGCAGCATGGGCGTCGATCGGTGGGGGACAGGGGAACACGATTGATATGATGTCCCCTTACTTTTCAAAGTAGGGGATTCCCCCACTTTTCAAAGTAGGAGGACAGCATATCAATTGTCCCCCCCCCCCAACTTTTCACCAATCTTTTATATTTAAAACCCCACTTTTCGAAACGATTGGAAAGAACAACAATTACGAATGACTGTCATGAATTTTGTCCATTCACTTGTGCTCTGTTCTAATTGCGGTGCGTGTTTACCCACCAATACTGAGTAAAAAAGCAATTGTTTGTACATTTTTCGTAGCCATCTCAGTAACCACTCCATCAATTTTATGGATGCACCGGTTATCAGAGGCTACATTTATTATGAAAACAATGTACTGTACGTTGTTAAAATTGGAAGAGTGTAAACCTATTAGGCCAACATTTTTACAAACTCAAAGTTCACAATTTTTACTATACACGATTTATTCCTTTTGTATATTATTAAGCTAAATAAAAAAAAATACAGTTATTACATTTAATTGTATATAGCCGTTATAAACAATAATATTATACAGC
>NW_022688952.1:0-4562 GCF_011630105.1 Anneissia japonica | reverse complement strand
AATGAACCAGCCTGGAGCGATGATTGGGGATGATCTCAGCATTATTGACTTACTGAAATAGTTTAGTGGACACATCAAGGTTTCTTGTATGTGAGTGCAAGAGAAGTGCAAAATATTAAGAATAGTGGTTGTGAGATTTAAAGAATTTGTGTGAGATTGGTATGATTTTGTGAGACATAATTATGATTGTGATAGGAAATGGTTTGTAAGAGGTAATGGTTGTAATATTGATGATATTTTCTAAAGCCAAGCACACTCTCTACTCTATTTGTGAGCGCATGGTGATGCAATTATGTCTACTGATTGTCGGTGACAGCCTGACCAGATTGATATTAACATTCTCATTGGGCCTTTCCGCTAAGCCCCTCCCCTTGGATTTTGTTGCTAAGGTTCCACAATACGACATTGTTAAAACATACGCGAACATGTGCGTTTGTGGGTCAACACGTGTGTTTGTGAGATGCACTCGTATTCCTAGCGCTGTTCTGATTATAGTCCGTTATTAAATTGATTGACACCTTGGAAAGGTCTATTGTGACAGCCTACGACCGTTCCTGCAGTGTTTGCCTGGCTTTAAAGTTAGTGATGTGAGATAGGTAATGGTTTGTAAGAATGATAATTGTTTGTGAGATATTTTGTGAGATTGAGTGGTTTGTGAGATTTACAGTAGTTTGTGGCATCGGTGGATGTCTATGAGATTAATTATGATGTATATAAAGTAATGGTTCACAGGAATGACAGTGGTTTGTAAGAAAGTTATTTGTCGTGAGAAAATTGGGGGAATTTGAGTTTGATAGTTGATCAAAAAAAGTTTGAGGTTGATCATGGTTTTTGACATTGAGAGTAAAATTTTGAGGGCTATAATAATCCTATGCCTTTGTTTTTAAAATCGAACAGTGATTCTTGCTTTGAGCGTCAGTGGTGGTTCCATAAAATTTGTCAACAAATCCGAACTAAGTAGCTGCCTAGGGCCTCCGGCCACAATGGCAGTGTAAAACCATTGCTTGGAGAGATTTTATGGGTTATGAAGGTTAAAATTGTGTTTTTTGTAAACCACATTATCACAATCAGGGGGTCCAAGGCTGTCCAACTGTGACAATTTCCCCCTGAACTCAGCAGGGGCCACCACTTGGACACATACACCTGGCTAGAACCGTGGTTATTTATGTAAGTCACTCCGTTCAAGATACAGTATGTCAAGTACAGTAAATTTGTTGAAAATATGTTATTGAATTTTGTATTGTGGACAGAACAAGGGAATATTTTTGTAGAGGTCAACCAGAACTTTATCTGTTTGATTTTAATAAAAGGAAATATGTTTTTTTTCTTCTGGTAGATTCTGTATATAATTCTTGAAAGATGATGTGATGTGATGTCATTTAATTTTACACAGAAAAAATTAACATATACTTAAAAAAATATACAGTAGATGTAAAACATAAATAAATAGCATGAATGATTTGTGAAGATTCCATAAAACAAACATTTGATTTTATTTTTCATTTACATTCATTGTTGGATTACATCTGAGAGCACATGGATTGGGTTGTAATCAAATCCCAATCAAAAAGGATAATATTTTCGTCTGAATAATGAAATAATATTAGAAACAGTTTATTATGGAAAGATTTATTGTGCTATTTGCAATAATTATTTTTAGCTGCAATCTCACAGAGTTTTAATGGTGCTGGTTACCGGTACTAAAGTACCCAGTATAAAAGGCCACCCTGTGTTAAGTGTATTCCAATTTCTATGAATTTGTATCCAAGATGCGGTAGTGAAGTATAAGCCTACCCTAAAACTTCAGAGGCTTTAGATGGAAAGTTATGTGTACTTGAAAGTATATGAAACAATTATGAAAATTTGTACTGAAATTTAGCATCAGAACACTAGCTAGGAAAAGCCCTTGGCTAACTAGTCATCCATTGGTCCATGCTCAGGTAGCTTTTGATTTGTGTGACAACGTGATATTATAAAGGATTCACTTGTGCGTGACCGTCCTACGTTGTCTACACAGCATCGATTCGGGCAAATTGTTTCCTAGAATCCAGGTGTTGAGAAATTGGTTCTCGCATGCAAAGATAACATCATTTACTGCTTGCCACCGTCGTGCAATCGAAAGCTCCCTTTTATTAGGCATAAGTCTTACGACGAACTCTGACCTATTTTGTTTGACTGTGCACCCCTTTTTTGCATATTCTGCTTACCCCCCCCCCCCCCCCCCCACTCTATTTGAATAAATATTGTGTTGAAGATGTACTGTCTTTCTAAGCTAAGAGAATTGAAAAATTCAATTCTGTATTTAAAATTGCTTAATTTGTATATTTAAGTAAGAACACGTTATATCGTCATTGCGAACTTATAAAATCCGCATACGCCTTAAAACTGAAAGAAAATGCATACTTTTGGAGTCCGTACTGAGCCCCAAAAATCCGCAATGAAAATATAACGTGTTTAAGATGCAATTAAAAATTTTAATGAGAAAAACATTTAACAAAACTGGTAAATAATACCTTTCCTGTAGCTTTTTTGCACAGATCTTTACAATAGTTGATAATTTATTCATTAGGATATCTGTAAATCAGCAAAATCTAGTTAATTTTTGTTGTTTCTCTTTAGTTGTCAATAGCCTTACTTGATCTGTATATTCAGAATTTCAATTGACCCCCACTCTTGAAGTTTTCTTACTAACAGTACATCTCTAATGTGGGATGGGCATATGCTGGGGGAAGTACTGTTATAAAAGTAAAGTATCCGTTTGGAAATGCAGGACTGGTAATGCTTTTTTAAAAATGTTTTAAAAAATGCTGGCATCCATAGAGGTTTGAACCCAGAACACTAGGATATGAGGGCAAGCACAAAGCTACAGTGTCAGTCCAAACCCCACTGTATATGTCAAAATTGGTAATATTTATGATAATTTCTTATAAAATGTTATAAATTCTGTAGGATTGCAGCTTTGATGGCCTGGAGATTTGTTCATTTATTGACTTTATTTGCAAGGCTTAAATATTTTTAGATAGGTTTTACCAACTGAACTTTGTAAATGTATAAAATCTTTGTAGAGAAATAAATGGCTATGCTTGGCAAGATGAAAGTATGGCCAAACAACAACATTGTGCCTGATATGTATCTCATTCGTGTTTCTAATTTCATCTCCATATTGCTCTAGTATTATTCTCTCCCATACAAATGTTGAATTAGAACAAAATACTGTACCTGTATCATGGAAACAGATCGTAGGTGGCCATAGAATGAAATGGATCTAGGCCAGAATCCAGATTACCGAAACCCAGATTACCAAGTCCACTTTTCAGTCTCAAAAATCATGAAGCCCAGTTTGCTGAAAGAAAAGCATGATAAAATTCAAGATAGAGCATTTGTACGAAGTAGTAGTGTCAGTGGAAGGGAAATGAAAATTGTTTAGACCGAGTCTAAACAATCCCAAGATTGCTTTAAAAATCAAAAGATTCGCAAAATATTTAAAATATTTATTTTTTAAATATTTATTTAAGTCCGATTCTACGACCTTTTCAATGAATTTGATACTGTATTTACTTATGGAGCTATAAAATTTTATAGCTCCATGATTTACTGTACAGTAATTTGTACTGTATAACGAAACAGCGTCTGGATTTTCGAGACCAATAACTTTGGGACACATACCAAGAGATTTAACTTAAAAGTGCATCCTATTATTTTGGAAAAGAATGAAAAGGACTAGTCTAAACAACAGCCTTATTGAAATAATTGACGATTAGTGTCTAAAATTGTTTACAAAAACGTAATGCAATAATAGCATATTGATTAATATTGTATATTTTCAGAAATATTACAGCCGCTCCAAATCTCTTTCCTATTCTTCCTTTATTCTTTCACAATTTTATGTTTTTTTTTTATATTTTCCATAATATTATACACTCACATGATATAGTCACTCATTTAGGTCTAGGCTAGACCTCGGCTATGCCTATTATATTACTATATTATTTAAAATATACAATTTTAATAGAAAAGATTAATTTTACATGGACATAGTAATTCATATTTAAACAATACATTAAATATAAATATAAATATAATGACGTTAAAAAATAAATAACTAAGTTAAACGTGTACATAGTATCTGATCACTACTACAATAATAAGATTAATATTTTTCAATCTTAGAGCAAGATGAATATTTATGTCATGCATGAATAATGTTCGGGGTTTGTCGGGTAGTGAAATGATTACTGTATATTTTAAGTGCTCTCTCCATGCATAAGTGTAAGCTAAATTGCGGTGATTAATTAGCGAAGATATGGGACAGTTATTTCGAAGTTCCCTCTTTCGAAGAGGGGATGCAAATGCTTTGTGAAAATTAGTACGCCTCGGTACTCATTTTCACAAAGGAATACACTCAGCTGGTTAGCTAACAATATGCAAATTTACATAAATACCTAGGAAGAAATGTGCAATCACATTCTGTTGCCTAGCAAACGTCTGTACTGTAGTAGCGTGGGTTGGCGGGGGATACTGATGTACTGTGTATAGCGGGGACGATAAAGCCTAAGTAGAGT
>NW_022688951.1:0-660 GCF_011630105.1 Anneissia japonica | reverse complement strand
TGAGAAATAAATGAAAAGAAAAGGAAATTTGATTGTTTAAAATAGAGTTTATTTACTTATCCTAGCGTTCTCCTAGCATTTTATGCTTTGAAATTTAAGTGATCCTTCATAAACCTTAGCAAGCCTTAAAATCGTGAAGTTAGTGGGTCAAAAATTTGCAGCCAGGCCTAGGCCTAGCATTTGTCAAAAAATCTCAATATTTGCAGCCTATATACTTTAGAGCATTAGCAAACCATTAGGGCAAACTTCTCAAATACAATTTCCAATCAGTTTGGTATAGTTTATTGGGAATTTTGGTGATCTTTACAGCAATAGCAAAGGACGACTGCAATATTAGCAATCTCCATGTTAAACACCGCTGTGTCAGTCCTGTATTAACATCCTACACCCAAGTTAGGTTGTGACGTGACGCCTATCACCAAATCAGTATATTTACAGAAATCAATTTCTATAAAACATGTTTCTTTCAATGAGAGGCAATCAAGAAAAAGATTAAAATATATGTTTTGCCCATAGATTTAAGATGATTTTCAAGCACATTTTTGTTATATAGCAGCATTTGATACAGTAATGAAAATAAACAGTGGAGGTGTATCATGTGATTATACAACAGTTCTTAAACATGATGCAGCACTAACATGACACAATAAGTGTGTTACT
>NW_022688950.1:0-2106 GCF_011630105.1 Anneissia japonica | reverse complement strand
ACATTCGTTGAGAGCTATGCTACACGATGTACCACCATGTCCATTATTCAAACACTGTATTTACCTTTCTTTGACTAAGTTTGCTGCGTAAACCGTAAACACAATCAAAACAAATATAATAATAATAATAATAACAGTACTCAATATATGTATATTTTTATGCTGATACCTCAGTAGAATTAGTATCTATTTGGAGAATATCCATCAATATTTCAGCAGTAGATTCCAAAGCTTTCACAGAGATATCTTTTGCATTACTTATAATTTCTTCCAGTTTATTGCTAACTTCCTCAACATTTTCCATTGTAACATTCATCTAGGAAAAGAATAAACGCACATTAAAAGATCACGCGGAATCAAACAGAATCACAAATAAAATGAGTGTATTTTTACACTTGCAGTTTTTATAAAGTATATACTTTTCGAGAAGCTTGTTTCATAGCTGAGGTTCAATCTCAAATTTATCTGAGCTGCACTGATGAGTCCTTAAAGGACAAAACAACGTTGTATGCCGATTGAATTTTGTTAACGCCAAACAAAAATGTTCTGGTTCTGGTCAGACCAAAGTTACAGAATTGATGCGCCGATGCGGTTTTTTTTTTTTTTTTTTTTTTTTTTTTTTTTTTATTTTTTTTTTTTTTTAAAGCATGGAAAGTACAGAAAAGGTGTTTTTAGTATCTTTTTTATGTTCTGCTAATGCTATACATTGTTGTCCTTCCACGTTCCACATCCTCGACTTCGCTTCATTTGCCAAGGGGACCCCGTCTTAATTGATCATCATTATCAGCATTAATGGGTACGCTTTGAAAAAATCCGACGGGCGATGATCCCACCATAGCCGTGACTTTCTTCGATCCCGGGTGCAAATGTCGCTCACCACTGTTGAGGAGGACGACGGACTTTCATCACATACTCGCACGCTCAGCGAACTCGCCGAGCTACGGTATCGCACGATAAAATGCCAAAAGGTCCCTTATATTACGGTGTATAAGCCGCACCTGTGTTTTAAGTCCCAAACCGTTCACATAATTTTAATTTTTTAATTATTTTGAAACAATGACATTATTTACAAATGTTACAAATTTCATCTTTTTCTATTGAAAAATATGACAACTGGAAATGCGTGTAAACTTCAGGCTACCGCAATGAAACAACGTAATCCTGCTCTGGGAAATCCCCATTTCATGCTAGACGGTCGCGCTACATTAAAATTTCAACATCAGTTTAGTTTAATAACTTCTAAGAAAATATTATACTTATTGAGTATATTTATCTATTTTAAACAACCATTCTATTATTATGGTGACTAATAACAGTCGTATTAAGCTTAATATATTGGTAATTCTAGGCCTAAGTCATGACTACTCACAGCCCATTGTGCGAAGCATGCACTTTTCAGCACCACGTTTTATAAACAAAAACAGAAGTGGAGAAAATATCGTGCAAAAAAAGTTTACGCATGCGCAGATGACGAATGCGTCATTCAAGTAAAATAATTATTACAACTTCAAGAAAACTATTTAAAAAAATTTAATAGCTTAAATTAATTTCACAAGTTTTTATTCTGAAAATTTAGCGGATCATTCTCTCTATAACGGTACGAGCCACCGGGAACCCGGAACGTCGAACAGCAAGTAGTTTCAACAACCAGCGCACGTGTGTTTTGTTGTGACATTCGTAAATGAAGCTGCTCACGTGACCCCAACCAAATTCGCGAAAAGTAGTTTGGCAGTTTTCGAACAGCGTGTTTCAAAATTATTTATGAATGAATGATTTAGACAACCCAAACTATTGCTTGAATGTCGTAGAAACCGTAGTAGGAATGCTAGTACAGCATGCACTTTAGTGAGTATAATTACAAATACTAGGCCTACAAACCGGTCCTACCCTAGGCTAATTAATTGGGCTAGCAATGGCCTAACATAGAATGGATAAGCCGCAGCCCAAAATTCGGGATAGGTGGCGATGTTGTATGTCCGGTGAAAAATTTAAAAAAAAATTGACGCACAATGACCAGAGACAGAACATTTTTTTTTTGGGCCGAAATTTGAGCAATTTTTCAATTTCATTTTTGATTCGACTTAGGCAAATTCAACTGATTTATTG
>NW_022688949.1:0-1324 GCF_011630105.1 Anneissia japonica | reverse complement strand
TATACAAAGACGTGAAAGTGGAGCAACTTGATAACTTGATTGTTCTAAGAGAGGGGAGCAGCCGGTGCCTCAGTCGCCAGGGAGACTAAAGGGGGAGGAGGGATTAAGAGAAATTGAGTAATTGAATGTAAAAATAGTATGGGACTATTAGAAAATCTTTTGGTTTTGCATTTAAGCTGTGAATAATTACTTCCA
This sequence comes from Anneissia japonica, assembly GCF_011630105.1. Taxonomy (NCBI): domain Eukaryota; kingdom Metazoa; phylum Echinodermata; class Crinoidea; order Comatulida; family Comatulidae; genus Anneissia; species Anneissia japonica. The sequence goes on along the minus strand of NW_022688949.1, from coordinate 1,129 downwards.
TTTCCATCTACCATATATGTAATATTTATGCTATCAACTACAGTATATTAAATAATATTAATGCATTCTATACATTCTATACAAATAAAAATTAAACAAATAATACTGCTACTGCTACTGCTACTGCTACTACTACTACTACTAGGCCGTAGCCTAGCCTAGTTATGAAATCATCGCACGATTTTACCTGTCTATCAAAGAGTCTATCAAAATAGCATTACAAACAAGTTCTTTCTAATACCCCATTCAGACTAGCATCGCATTGCGATCGGTTGTAGCAATTGCGACACCCAATCGCAAAGTGAAATCGTGTGTGAAAGCTCACCAATAGTAGTCGATATGTAATCGATATCGCAATTGTTACCCGATTGGGTGCTACAATCTTTATTACTCCCGATTACCACGGAATCCGATCGCAACGAATCACAACGAATTCCACAGGCACTGTTTGGCTGAGGTCTGGCAACATAAGCCTAGCCACCGGAGGTCTAGGCCCTAGAATGTAAAGTTTGTTTGTGTTGGTCTGAATGCGTTCGTTGATTGCGATCGGGAGTATTCAGTTTTGGATTACCACCGATTACATCGCAACCGATCGCAAGAGAGTGTAGTCTGAATAGGGTACAACACAATAGTTATTCATCGTATCCGTACTGCTAGCTGTTACGTACTGCTGATGTGTAGCAAAGAGTATATATAGAACAAGAGAGCCAACTTCGCTCATTGAGAGCGTAAAAAACGATACGCCATACGTAGCCAGAGCCAAAAGTGTTGCGACATTCCGCTCCTTGGTTTGCAAAAGTCACGTGGTACACACCGGCCATTTTGTGTCATGATCTTCCCGATGAACACATGCAAAATATGTGAGTTACGTAAACTGCATATTAATTTCACACACTTAATTGGGTTTACAATTATATTATTTTATAATTAACATCACTTAGTATGGACAGCGTATTAGAATTCATATATAATCGAATATTTGCGCGCGTGCGTGCTCGCGTAAATTATTGGAATGAATTGTAATTTTTTCATTTATCGTTAATTCGTCACATTTTAATTAACGAAGACTGAAGACCCGACGTATTTTAATTAATTTTAATCTTTTCTTTTGTTTTAATTGTTTTTAATG
>NW_022688948.1:386-735 GCF_011630105.1 Anneissia japonica | reverse complement strand
AAATGTTTTCATTAGGAACAGGTATATTATAAGTGATGGGCGTGAGGTTTGTAGAAAGTGGGCGTTGAAATTAACAGTTCTTGAGCAAGTATTTGTTGCGGTGACGACAGGCGGAGATCAACTCTGATCGTTTGTTTAATGTTTTGTTACGGTCGGATGCGATGATGTAATACTTTTCTGTTAGGCATAGGTTGCAGCGTTTAGTGATATTGTTATATGTAGGTGCTCGTTTTATTATGTTCCATTTAATGGTGAAGGGGGTGTTGCTTTCTTTCAGTTCCCATATATATTTTGACAGTCTCGTGCTGTTCTGATGCTTGCGATGATTAAAGGAGTGCTTGTGTGTGGT
>NW_022688948.1:0-327 GCF_011630105.1 Anneissia japonica | reverse complement strand
TGTGATTTCGGCTTTGTAGACCACGTTCTGGGTGAGGCAGTTTCCATCCAGCGGGCACTCATTTTTCCGTCTGCAGTTGCAATTACCGTTTACAGGATCAGGTTGTCTGGGGTTTAGTATTTTCTTGTGTGAATTTATTATGGTACCCATGTTCTCCATACAGCTGTAACTAACTTTTACGTTGTTTTTGTTGAATAATTTGTGTAGTGGGTTTGTAGGGGGACAAACCCACTACCACGATTTTACAGTGGCATTGAGCACTGTTTCCCAAAAAATTGAGAGATTTTTTCTTTATATATATATATATATATATATATATACTGTATG
>NW_022688947.1:0-807 GCF_011630105.1 Anneissia japonica | reverse complement strand
GCAAGTTCGTACGTACGTCACGTCCCAGAATGTAAACACGGAAATTGTTAGATATTATAGTAACCACTGTAATATTTAATTTCAGGGTAGATGGATCTACAACAATAATTCAATTTTAATTTTAAATACAATGATAGGTACGATTAATTGACAAATAGTGAGGCCTGCCCAGTGTGTGCCGACCCAGCTGAGACTAAAAAAAAAAGTCGGAAAAAAAGTATGTGATCTTATATCAATAGGCCCTATATAGGAATAGGCCTATTATTATATTTTCTTACCTAAAAACACCAATTAAAATTTTATAGCTAATACAATAAACCAAATTTATTTGGAAATAGTGTAAAATAATTGTTGATATTTTAAAAAGTATAATAATGACTGATAATTGATTTATTTTAAATAGGCCTACTATTCTACTCTCTTCATATAAAAAACAATGTTGGAAATCACGTATGTTGGAAGTCACGTAAATTCAGGATTTGGTGCCGAATTACTGTATAATGCCTGTATAATGCCTTGTCTTCTGGTGAATAGCATGGACGGGGGTGACAGGCGACACGTACCCCAACTATTTTAAGGGGGTGGTCCCTATCACGTTCCTAAGGAAGTCAAGAATATACCTGGAAATTGTAGAATTGAACTGCATAAATGACCAGATTTTAATGAAAGACCACTTTACAGGCAGATAACATCTTATTTTATAACAAGATACCGGTGTTTTCTGTCCACAAACATCTGAATTAATAGGCGAGCAGATTATGGCCAAAAAGTCCTCTAAAAATCGTCGAGGTGGCAATGGAAGTACTA
>NW_022688946.1:915-2180 GCF_011630105.1 Anneissia japonica | reverse complement strand
ATAACATCTTATGCTGATTCCATTGGTAGTAATTTTTAATTTGAAGTTGTTTCGCATTCTACACGGGGTAAGTGCTCACGCAAAAATTTGTAGTGTTCACTTTGATACAGAAAGTTACGACATAACATGTCAAATGAAACGAAAGCTGGGGCTTTCCTCCGTCCTAAGACTAAAGAAAAACGCTGTCCCAACAATAAAAAAAGAAAAGGAAACAACGGGAATGGAAAATAAAAGGACGTACGCCTTAAAACGCCAGAGAAAACAGGTAAGTCACCGTCGGTATTTACAGGTAAGTCACCGTCGGTATTTACAGTATTAGGCATTTTTCATTTTGACTACGCGGCCAGTCTACTACGAACTAATAGAGCGTAACGGACATCTGCGCATGCTCACAAACCTTACTGGCTAAATCGGCGTTGTGACAGCTTCCGCGACAACCCCAATTTCTGAATTTGGCGTGGTGGCGACTACCCTATAATATTGACCAATCAGATCACCGGATTGTTTGGCAAACTGCTGGTAACTTTTTTGTTAGGGGTTGCAATTTTCATCGCATCCGCGATCGAGCATTGTTCGTTTAATAATGAATTAATTATTAAAACAAGTGAGTAATTAAATGTTTTATGAAGGCCTATTTATACACATGCAATAAATGAGGAATGAATAGTCACCATAAAATTAGGTAGCCTAGCCTTGTCAGGGTGATTTTGAGTAAGAGAAAACACATTATCTGGTGCCGCTAGCTAGGCCATCCGCCCTTGATATCGTGGATCAAGCCTTGCTATATAAATACCTCCGTTTAAAATTGTTATTTATTTGTACATCATCGTTGCATTTGGCAAATTGCCTGAGCAGGCCTGACACCCCTCTTCTCCCGGTTAACGACTCTTTCGACACCTAGGCTAGGCTAGGCCTAGCCAGGTAGATCCTAGCCAACAGTGAAACATCACTCAGTGTTTTCTGGAAACTTTTTATTTTGTATACAGTATTTGAAGTTTTTTTTTTTCACATTTCATTTTTCAAATATAAAACAAGAGAACACTGGTATTAAAACCATGGTCGACTAAGTCCCTCTCCCACTAGGGTTTTTTCAGTATACGAGTTACAAGAGAATGCCGAGTTGCTAACTCGCCAAACTCGGCAAAAACTCGTAGGACGATTCGGAAAGCTCGGAGAGGACTCTTACCTACTCGTAGCAGCTCTGAACTCGTGGCGCTAATTTTGAACATGTTCAAAATTATCGCCACGAGTAGATAACTCGTAGT
>NW_022688946.1:0-868 GCF_011630105.1 Anneissia japonica | reverse complement strand
TCGGGGTACTCCTACCTAGCTCGTACACTACTCTGGATACTCGTCGGCGGTTTTGTCATCTACGAGTTTGATGCGAGCACCCCGAAACGAGTACGAGTAAGTACGAGCGCACCGAGTTGGCTCGTACCTAACTCGTATCTAATTCGGTACAAACTTGTTACGCTCTTAATAATCTCGTAGTTACGGTGCTCTGCTCGGCATAATTCGTACATAACTCGTAACCAACTCCATAAAGTCGTACCTCACTCGTAGCTAACACGTAATAAGCTCGTATAGGTCCTTTCCAAAGATCACGAGTTTTAACTCGTAGAAATCGTACGACTCTTAGGTGAAATAAACCTAGGTGGGAGCAGCTTTACTCCCCTCCGTAGGCCTACGTACGTGTGCTGCGTCGTCGTAGTCGCCTTAAAAAAACGAAAACAGCTCTTGGTGTAGTACGCGAACAGTGTCTTGGCGTTGCCGTCACGGTCCATTAGTTCGTAGTAGACTGGCCGCGTAGTCAATGCCTATTAAGTTCCGCGTTGGTCCGGTCGGACAGGTCGCCGACCTTTCTGGCGTCATGTGGGTCCTACTAAATACCACACGGGACCACTCGCGACCACACGGGACCACTCACGACCACACGGGTGCAAAAATGATAAACATATTACCACACGAGAGTAGAAAACTAATAATCAATAGAAACCAACTTTTAGTATGGTAATTATCCGAATTCCGTTAAAAATCGATTTTTTTCCCTTTTTCAGTGTAGGGCCTACATCAATGGAATAAAGAAGATTGCATTAATATAAAATATATTATTAAAAGTGAATAAATACAGAACCCAACTTGTAGTAAAGAATTAGCCTCAATTTGGTTACCAGTAGGG
>NW_022688945.1:0-571 GCF_011630105.1 Anneissia japonica | reverse complement strand
TCGTCCACGTCGTCGTCGCCGGCACCGCCACGTTCGACGATCTTGAGTCTGGCGTCGATCATGCTAGATATAGACGAATTCGCCCTGCTGATCGGTTTCCCTTTGATGATCACGGAGTCTCTCGTTTCGTCGTACGACATACCGGCGTCCGAGAAACGCCCGACGCCGTCCGGCCAGTCGAACACTTCGCCGAACGCGAGGTTCGAGTTGTCGTTGCGACTCGGCAGCAGCGTGACCCCGAGGACGCTCAGCGGGTGCGACGCGTACTCGCCTAATACGACTTTCCAGCTAGGTTTGCTCGTCATTTCGTAGGACATCGTCTCCGGAGTAACGTGCAAGGTAGGCAGCGGAGCGCTCCAATCGTCTCCTAGAGAAAACCGTTCCAGTATCACCCATTTGCGTTCGGATACAAGCGCTTCGTATCTCGCATCCGTTCTCTTCGCTTTCTTGGACTCCTCCTTTCCTCGTTGCCAGCGATAGACTTTCGACGAAGATGGCATCTCCTTGGGACGAACGGAACGACGGGCGAAATACGCAAATAAGCAAAACCAAGTACGAATCGTTGCCGAAC
>NW_022688944.1:0-1047 GCF_011630105.1 Anneissia japonica | reverse complement strand
TTTTGCGAAATGTACGATAATCTGGCTCTCTAATCTCTCTATCGTGGATAGGGAGATGTTCTCAGTGAGAATTTCTGTGGAACTATTACCAGTAGTATTATGAATTAAAACTCAATGTACTATGATACGAATCATGTCTAGTGCTTCTTTTATTTGCTTTTAATGTGCAGTGGCAGCACTACAGGGGGCACAGGGGTGGGGAAAAATTCCCCCTAGAAAATTTGTTTCCCCCAGTTTGGGCCCCCTTCCCCAGAAGAGTAGAATAACCCTCTGAAACCCCTATTACATTTTCCGGGGATCCGCCCCAAGGACCACTTTCCCGACCACGTTCACTTTGCTCTCGTCGAAGAACTTGCCCCACCCCAAAAAAAATTATACCTGGCCCTTCATTTCCCACCCCCCCCCCCATCCCACAGATGCTTTCGCCGCCACTGTCAATGTGTCTACTTTGAGGTAAAAGTGAGAAAGTAGTTAACTGTTTCCCATCGGCCATAAGTAAATAAATATGTTAAGATCTTCCAAACACTGGATGGAAATTACTTGAATTCCCCTATTGTTATTAAAATCTTTTCTGTCTTCTAACTTAAACATTAGGAAGTTATACTTACTCTCCATTCGCTTGGAATCTTTTCAATTTCTAATAATTAGTTTAAAAGTATACATAAACTGAGCTGGCATAATTGTATATTGTTAGCCAATATAGACCTACATGGTGGTCCCGAACATGTGTTATCTTTAAATATATTTTTGTCTATGTTTGAATTAATTACTTCGGACCTACGGACCTTCGGACAAACGGACCTTCGGGTCAAAGGTCCTTCGGACCAAAGGACCTTCGGACAAATGCACTGACCCCGCTGTCTCCAACATTACTGGCGCATGGTAACAGTCAACTGTCTGCAGACTATTTCGGTCACACATTACTCTCCATAACGCAGCACCCCTAGTTCCGTCACCTCTGACAGGCATGAAATAAAGCGATTATATGAGGCATGTTGTGGCAAAATGGCTAAGTTGTAGCAAAAATTGAAATTCAAGTTATTGGTA
>NW_022688943.1:0-2180 GCF_011630105.1 Anneissia japonica | reverse complement strand
GGATAAGGTAAGCTCCACTCGGTACCTTTTATATCACAGTATATATATAGGCGATAATTACAACAGTATGTTTTATTGCCTTCTGATGCTGAACTGTTGTATTGAGATTCCCCAAATAATGATGTTTTTTCATCGGCCATATCTGAAACGGGGAAAAAAACAATGTTTTGTTTTGTTTATTTGACCAAAATAACAAATTAAATTCAGAAAAATGGTCGCGGCAGCTTAAGCAAATGAATCACTGCCTACAGCTGACTTGAATATAATATCATTAAAAAAAAAAAAAAAGCTTTTTTTCCCGGCCCCAAGCTAGACAAGTTAGAAGTGTTGTAAGACTGTCAGATAAACTGTTATTTATTAATTTTAAGTTGGTTTTGTGATCCGACTTTAGGTTGAGTCTTTGACACGAGTTGTCTAGTTGCTGAGCTGAGCTAGAGATTCGGATCCGACATTGTCTGAAGTTATTCTTAGCTAGACCCTAGTCAGGGCCTTTGACTAACTACAGCCTACCTTCCCTTCTTGCATCTCATTTGATATTCTAATAAGTGCAATAATTAAATAATTATTTTGTTGCTACGGTTAATTTCCTCAAAAAACCTAGTGAACTTACTTACTTACTAAGAAATTTTTAAGCAGGAATCAATAAGATGAGGAATTCTTCATTCCTCGCTCTCCGAGAGTGGAGCAACATATTGTTTACTACCCAAGTCACCTGATAAGAGTCATGTGAGGTTGTCTGGAATATCCCTTTGAGCCTGGCCAATCAGATTCTTGTATTTTGCAAAGGGAATCCTGACCTTGAACCTTGTTATCAGTACACCATGAACCAGCGACCGTGAAATACAAAAGAAGGAAGGAATGAACTGGCTCTGGTTGTCTGCAGAGAAGCGGGCAGAAAGATACACTTTTCAAACATAAATTGTAACGAAAATCAATTATGTGTTAACATATCAGGAGTTAAATAGTTAGTCTAAGACCTGTTGAACTAAAAATAAGCCTAGGCCTAAGTAAGGCTTTTATATGCTAGGCCTACCTAGGCTAGGCCTAGGCCCTTTTTATTTAGGCCCTAGATAGCGCATATAGGCCTGGGCCTAGCCCTAGGGCATTACAGATGGATGGGTCTAGTCGGGCGACCGCCGGGCCAACCTTGTTAGCTTCCTACCTACTTAAGTTTAAGGTCATGCCTGCCGGTAACACAGCAGGTAACACTTTGATCTGGTGGGCCTGTTGTGAGAACAATTAGGTCCATTTTACATTTTTAACACCCAATTTCAACTATTTAGTATTTCCCGACGAAAACTTCATTTGTCTAGCCTAGGCCTGGTGTTGTGTATTCGGTGGCCTCTTTGGCGTTCCATACATTTGGCGCGGCGGCCGGAATGATCGAGCATGGTGGCGTCTGGAGGGTCCGAGGTGCCCGACGAAATAAAAGTGGGCGTGGTCGGGCCATGCCATACACCGCGACCGAAATGCATAACCAAAATAGCGCGACCGAAATGCAGGCGCGACCGAAATGATCGGATACCACCTTAACCTGCCCAAGCCTGTATGTTTTTATATTGAACAAGGCGATACATTTGTACACATGCGTTTTAGGTAGCACATTTTATTTTTTTATTTTTTATTTCAACAATATTTTGTGAGGGTGGTCCATCCAGCCTGAGCTGATCAATTGGGACCCTCAGTACATACAATTAAAACATAAGTATAAAAATTAAACTTTATCATTAACATAAGCAAATTAATTAAATTTTAAAGTATTTGAAGGGTAGAATCATTAGTAAATTGTGAGGTTCGTGCAAGAAGATAGACAATAGAGTTAAGTTTCTTACAAAGAGAAGATGTGTGAGACTTCAAACATGCGTCGCAAACATCTGTATGTCCTGCACAACAAAATCTTCAGGAACTTGGAAGCCTGCCGAAGGTGGAGGCCAGCCCTCTCTGACAGGGGGAACCTGTCCCCCCGGCCCCCTCTGCTGGCGCCTCCCCTGTCATTAGACGTTGCTAGGGCAGAGCATTATTATTTTTTTAATTGACCTTTATTTTTAAACATCATTGACGAGATGTAGGGTACTAGCAGTGGCAGCGCCCACGGAGGGACGGGGGGGCTAAAGTCCCCCCACCGGACAGGTCAAGCCCTGGACAGGGCTCGTCGGGCAGTCAGACCATAAAAAATATAA
>NW_022688942.1:0-1049 GCF_011630105.1 Anneissia japonica | reverse complement strand
AGTATCGTTCGAACAATACATAACAAAATGATTAATCATTAACCCCAAAATAGTGGAATCACAGTCTGTGAACTGTAGAGGGCTTTCCGACTTTAACAAACGAAGGGATGTTTTTAATTACTTAAGGGGAAAGAAATACGCAATATATTGCCTACAAGATACCCACTTTACCAAAGAAAAAGAGCACCTTATCAGAAACGAATGGGGCCTTGAATGTTACTTCAGTTCCTACAAAAGCAACACAAGGGGCGTTGCCATACTTTTTAATACAGGGTTTAATTTTCGCGTGAAAAATACTGTACTTCTAAAGACACTGAAGGTAATCTACTTTCTCTTGATACTGAATTAGAAGGATATAATATTAATTTGATTACCTTACAGTATATGTACCGAATATTGATAACCAGATATTTTATAACAATTTAAATGACGTGTTGGACGATTGATAACCCACACACCATTATTTGCAGGGATTGGAATTTATTATTAAACCCAGCTATTGATTCATTAAACTATGTTAGAATTAACAATCCAAATGCAAGGCATAAAGTTAACGATTTTTGCAATACACGAGATTTAATTGATCTGTGGCGTATTCAAAATCTAGCTTTGAGAAGATATAAATGGAGACAAAATTTGGCTGGAAGCATAGTAGACTGGATTATTTTTTAATTTCCACAGAATTATTAAACAAGGTTCCCTCCTCGGACATAATACCTGGTTACCGTACTGATCACTCAATTATCACAATTAAACTTAATTTATTAAATATCGAGCGAGGAAATGGTTTAACAACTTGCTTCTTCGAGATGAGAACTTCGTTAAAAAAGTTAAAGAAATAATTTGAGATACAAAACGTATGTATGCGGCAACCCCATACAAAATTGGAAAATATTTACAACATAAAAAATGATGACGTATGTTTTGTTACCGACAATACGATTTTATATGGAAAGGTACCGATCGTATTTCCAGAAACCAGCATTGTAAAGATTACAAGGCTGGTGGGCTAAAAATAGTCAATGTTCATTGTTTCTTTAATGCTTTAA
>NW_022688941.1:0-533 GCF_011630105.1 Anneissia japonica | reverse complement strand
GAGTAAAAAAAAAAAAACCAAAAAAAAAACATGGCATCCATAGGCCGTTATTAATGGAGCTACTGAAGTATTGGCGAAGATGGACACGTAAACTTCAAGATGCATTATCAGATCACCAGTCCTGAGCTGCAGTATGTGCTACCTGCCAACATACCAGTACTTTCTATGGAGGCATTATAATAATTTTGATCGGTTCTTGAAGATGGTCTTGTGCAAACAATTGGTGAGTTTTGTTGTGAAAACAATAATACTAAGTGAAATGGTAAGGATTAGATGATGTACGCGTAAAATTAGATTTCATAATTCAGTGATATAATAGTAAACAAAATACTACATTGTTGTCTTATGCTAATGACTTTTTTAGTTAAAGCATAATGTTTGTTATTTTTTTGTTTTTACTTAATTTTTTAAATTTTAATTGGATTGGATAAACCTACTTAAATTAATATATTTAACTAAGTAATATTAACAGCTTGAATAACTGTATGTGTACCTGTACAGTAGTGTGCTGAATTTGTGATGTGCAGCCTGAG
>NW_022688940.1:403-597 GCF_011630105.1 Anneissia japonica | reverse complement strand
GCACTTTTGTGCAAAAAGTGAAAAATGTTAAAAAGTTGAGTCAAAATGTAATTATTTTTTGTTAGTCACAGTGAGATATTCTTAAACAAACACTATTCCATTGAAAGTTTGAAGTTTTTCAGAAAAGTACTCGAAATATGGCGGAAAGTCAAAAATTTGCACTTAAGTCCTCAATTCGGCGAGTTAAACACTTT
>NW_022688940.1:0-396 GCF_011630105.1 Anneissia japonica | reverse complement strand
AATTCGGCGAGTTAAACACTTTTGTGCAAAAAGTGACAATGTTAAAAGTTGAGACAAAATGTAGTATCTTTTTTTGTTAGGCACGGTGAGATATTCTGAAACAAACACTATTCCATTGAAAGTTTGAAATTTTTCGGAAAAGTACTCGAAATGTGGCGGAAGGTCAAAAATTTGCACTAAGTGCTCAACTCGGCGATATAAACACTTTTGTGCAAAAAGTGACAATGTTAAAAAGTTTAGTCAAAATGTTCTTTTTTTTGTTAGGCACGGTGAGATAACGTGAAACAAAGACTATTCCATTGAAAGTTTGAAGCTTTTCGGAAAAGTACTTGAAATATGGCGGAAAGTCAAAAATTTGCACTAAGTGCTCAACTCGGCGAGATAAGCACTTTTGTG
>NW_022688939.1:0-751 GCF_011630105.1 Anneissia japonica | reverse complement strand
AAGTAATGTACTATTCTTGGCTATCAAGCGCGATATTTTACAGATGCTGACACCCGTTACAAAGGTACTCGACACCCGTGGCAAAGGTACTCGACACAAAATCCTATCGCTTTAACTCCGCCGATGACATTGCGCCATGTATTACCACCATACACAACCGGTTTTCCGACATGCTGATTGCAAATCACAATGACTTAGATCTTGCCCAGTCGGAATTTAAGTTGCTACACAACCATGTGCTCAATTTCTTTAAATGCAACAATCCAGCGAATGTTTGGCCGCAACTTTTCGCATTAAAAGATACTCTCGGGCTTAGACACATCTTGATGATTGCCGAGTTGGCAATAGCGTTGCCAATTGGAAACGCCGTATCAGAACGCACCTTTTCCTTTCTTTGGCGCGTCTTCTCAAAAGACCGTCAGTCGCTTTCGAATGAAACCCTAAATGACATTCTTAGGCTGCGTGCTGACGGTAACTTTGAGGATCAGCGCTACACACGAGCCATCGACTTGTTTCTTACAACACACAAAGATGGCGTAGCCAGAAAGAGGAGAAGGCGGCCAGATGGTTACCAACAATGCAAGAAAGCAAAGTTCGCCGACAATACGGGACGTGAAGAGACATATTCTTCTTCTTCAGAATCCGAGGATTCGGATAGTGCTAGCTCTTCGTCTAGTTATTAATCATTTTATTGGGAATTGCTTGAAATTGAAAACGGATTTTTGCATTATTTTATAAATAAACCGATTCA
>NW_022688938.1:0-769 GCF_011630105.1 Anneissia japonica | reverse complement strand
CCCCCCCAATGAAAAATACTTTTCTACGCCACTGCTTTTAGAAAAGGTGTGCTCTATTATTTAAATGGATATTCATAAAATAAACAGCAAATCTGCTTCATCAAAATATTTTCCCAATTAAAAATCATAAAGATACTAAGCGAGAGATCACTGGTCTAATAGTGGTTATGATACCAAGATGTCATGGATTTGATTCCCACTCGAATTACTTGCATGATTTCATCTCACAAGTATTTGGGGATGCACTAAGTGTACAAGGAGTTCCCAACTATATTATAACAGGGGTCAAGTTCGTAGATCAAATCAATTTGAGGGGTAGAATGACCATGCAAGTGTGTAAAGTGACCAAGTTAGGAGAAAATAATGTTGGAATATATTTACTTGCATAAAAGAGCATAAAATGTGATGCATCGGGATCGTTTCTCAGGATGTGTGAAAATGGTAACACATTTAGAGAATAACAGTATTTTTGTATTAGATTTTCACTAACCTTGCACAATAGATATTGAGTAACCCACATTTATGGCCTTGAATCCAGGCTAAACTTAATGCACTATAGCGTTATCTGGATAGGCAAAATTATTATTTTTTTAATTTTTGAATTGACGACCTAGTCATTCGTCGGACAACAAGGGGTCTAGGCCTGTCCGAATGGGGAAGGGGAAATGTCCCCCACTGGCAGAGCCACTGGACCACATAACGTAATGGAAGGGATGTAATGTTTCTCAGCAAGTGCAAAACGGCAACAGATTTTCACTAACCTTGCCCT
>NW_022688937.1:0-1713 GCF_011630105.1 Anneissia japonica | reverse complement strand
TTCCAATGAAAGTTTGAAGTTTTTCGGAAAAGTACTCGAAAAATGGCGGAAAGTCAATAATTTGCTCTAAGTGCTCAACTCGCCGAGATAAGCACTTTTGTGCAAAAAGTGACAATGTTAAAAAGTTAAGTCAAAAATGTAATTTTTTTTTTGTTAGATTAGGGTTAGGGTTAGGGTTAGTGTTAGGGTTAGAGTTAGGGTTTGTATTAGGGTTAGAGTTAGGGTTAGAGTTAGAGTTAGTATTTGAAATATGGCAGAAAGTCAAAAATTTGCACTTAGTGCTCAACTCGGCGAGATAAGCGCTTTTGTGCAAAAAGTGACAATGTTAAAAAGTTGAGTCAAAAATGAAATTTTTTTTTGTTAGGTTAGTGTTAGGGTTAGAGTTAGGGTTAGGGTTAGGGTTAGAGTTAGGGTTAGAGTTATGGTTAGGGTTAGGGTTAGGCAAAGTGAGATAGGCTTAAACAAACACTATTCCATTGAAAGTTTGAAGTTTTTCGGAAAAGTATTTGAAATATGGCAGAAAGTCAAAAATTTGCACTTAGTGCTCAACTCGGCGAGATAAGCACTTTTGTGCAAAAAGTGACAATGTCTAAAAATTGAGTAAAAATGTAATTTTTTTTGGTAGGCACGGTGTGATAGCCTGACACAAACATTATTGAATTGAAAGTTTGAAGTTTTTCGGAAAAGTACTCGAAATATGGCGGAAAGTCAAAAATTTGAACTAAGTGCTCAACTCGGCGAGATAAGCACTTTTGTGCAAAAAGTGACAATGTTAAAAAGTTGAGTCAAAAATGTAATTTTTTTTTGTTAGGTTAGGGTTAGGGTTAGGGTTAGTGTTAGGGTTAGAGTTAGGGTTCGGGTTAGGGTTAGAGTTAGGGTTAGGGTTTGGGTTAGGATGGCTCGGCGAGATAAGCACTTTTGTGCAAAAAGTGACAATGTTAAAAAGTTGAGTCAAAAATGAATTTTTTTTTTAGGTTAGGGTTAGTGTTAGGGTTAGAGTTAGGGTTAGGGTTAGGGTTAGAGTTAGAGTTAGGGTTAGGGTTCGGCAAAGTGAAATAGGCTGAAACAAACACTATTCCAATGAAAGTTTTTTGGAAAAGTACACGAAATATGGCGCAAAGTCAAAAATTTGCACTAAGTGCTTAACTCGGCGAGATAAGCACTTTTGTGCAAAAAGTGACAATGTTAAAAAGTTGAGTCAAAAATGTAATTTTTTTTGTTATTTTAGGGTTAGGGTTAGTGTTAGGGTTAGGGTTAGAGTTAGGGTTAGGGTTAGGGTTAGAGTAAGAGTTAGAGTTAGGGTTAGGGTTAGGGTGAGGGTTAGGGTTAGGTAAAGTGAGATAGGCTGAAACAAAGACTATTTCATTGAAAGTTTAAAGTTTTTTGGAAAAGTACTCAAAATATGGCGGAAAGTCAAAAATTTGCACTAAGTGCTTAACTCGGCGAGATAAGCACTTTTGTGCAAAAAGTGACAATGTCAAAAAGTTGAGTCAAAAATGTAATTTTTTTTTTGTTAGGTTAGGGTTAGTGTTAGGGTTAGAGTTAGGGTTTGGGCTAGGGTTAGGGTTAGAGTTAGAGTTAGGGTTAGAGTTAGGGTTAAGGTTAGGGTTAAGCAAAGTGAGATAGGCTTAAACAAACACTATTCCATTGAAAGTTTGAAGTTTTTCGGAAAAGTACTCGAAAAATGGCGGAAAGTCAATAATTTGCACTAAG
>NW_022688936.1:0-640 GCF_011630105.1 Anneissia japonica | reverse complement strand
CGTTATTAGCTGGATACATTGACAAACCAGCACCAGTGCAGCCTTTTCTGCGGACTATCCCTAATTCGTTCGCTACTTCTTTAGAGCATTATACTACTACATTAAATGACACAACATCCTACCAAGTTCCCATTTATACTCCTTAGTGACCGTAGTTTTGTACCGGAACTTTTACTTCTAATTATCCCGGTTCTAAGTCTGAATGTTATAATAGGCCTATAGTACAGTAATCAGTACTCCCTTCTACGAAACTTAAGCCTAAGAAATACTAAGATAGTGTCTGGCGACAGATAGTACTATGAATTATTTCAGCAAAAATATATAAATGAAATAAAATAGAACATTTTACTTTAATAAGGTTCGGACCCGAGATAATGTTTCAAAGGAAATCATTTTACAGTACTTTGGATTACTACGGTAAAGGTTGCTAAATACAAAGAAAATCCCATTGATTTATTTTTTTTGATAATTTTCAAAGTTTTAATAACAGGAATTATTAGATTGCTTATGAGTGTAATTGGATAGCTTAAGATGCGTGCCTTCTAATCCAATGGTTCTGGATTTAACTCCTGTCAAAGCAGGAATTTGTTCACTATCAATAACAACTCCACTCCCAAAGCTTTATAAAGAGACTTTGTTT
>NW_022688935.1:0-1104 GCF_011630105.1 Anneissia japonica | reverse complement strand
TATCCCCCAATATTTGACAAGGGGGGGGGGGATGGTCTATTGTATCATCCCAATATTTTGACTATGTATGGCATAAAATGGAGCTTTACACACTTCAGAAGACTGTCACAGAAATAATTTGCTGTCTTATGCGCTTACAAAGATGAAAATTAGCATAATGTATTAATGTTGATAACAAAATTATTTTATCTGGTACCAATCTAAGCTCTTCTTTCCTTAGATGTTAGATATGCTTGCAAAGAGAGCCACATTTCACACTGAATGTTATGTTAATTCCAAGAATGTTTAAGGTTATATCGGTTGATAAGGAATTTATTGATTAGGCCTATAATAGCAAATTGCATCAATTTATTTTGCAAAAACAAGGTTTCCAGCTTCAGAGGGGGACACGTCCCCTGTCCGCACAAGGGCACACATTGGCGCTAACACCAGGCGCGTAACAGGGGGCTTGGATCAGAGTGGGTATTTATTTTCCCGGTTAGTAATTTACCATACCCACCCCACCCCACTCCCCATATAGAAAACAATACGACATAGGGCTTATCTTAATTATAATATAGGCCACACACGTGTGTTTGAAACTAAATATAGGCCTAAGTATTTTCATCATGGTTTTATTTATTACAAACATATTCTTTCACCATCAATACACATTGAGGCCCTTCTTTTAGGTTAAAACGATCTATCTTAAATTTGTCTTTCTTGAGTTTTGGGACTATTATGTGTTTAAATAACTTAAAAGAATAAACCCAATTCTAATTTCGTCGGAATTGATGAAAACTCCCTAAAATGTGCAATTTTTGGGGCCGAGGAAATTGGCCTACCGTAAGAAGAAATGCACGCAAACAATTTGAGAATTTTAGGCACTTTCAGAGAATGCATTTGTCAAGGGGTGCGGAAAGATTTTCCAAAGATGGACATTTTCCCTAATTGTCCCCCTGGTGTTTTTAATTCTAATTTCGTTGGAATTGATCAAAACTCCCTTAAATGTGCAATTTTTAAAGGAAATTGGCCCATGTTAACAAAAAATGCGCGCGGAGCGCGAAATTTGAGGTTTTTAGGCACTTTCAGGGGATGAAAAGGGCATTTATAAAGGGGTGGGGA
>NW_022688934.1:0-2994 GCF_011630105.1 Anneissia japonica | reverse complement strand
AAAAGTTTTTTTAAATTCAGATGGCAAAATGATGACGTCACAATTTCCGATCAGCCATTATGATCCATAAAATCATATCTACAACTCATGTGCTTTCAGAATATGTAATAAAAAATGGGTGTTACCAATCATTCTAAGGAGCTATAACAGATTGAAAATATGTATGATTTTGAGCACTTAAATTTTCGATGCACACGTACGCGCAAGTTATGATGCGCGCACGGAAAATTTGCGCGCATTACATTCATACTTGACAATTGAATATGATTTAGAAATGTCAATTATTTATGATGATATAGGCGATTTCAATGATTTGAGGAAAGAAAGATGAATGGTCAGATAAAAAAATTATGTAAAAAATGATGACGTCATCAAAATGTAAAAAGTCATGACATTTATGAAAGAGAATTGTCTCAGTTATAATCTTCCTCGGAGTTTGGAGAAAATTGATCAAGGATAAGGAAGATACGCTCAAATGCGCATTTTTTTTTTAATGACGTCATCGATAATATTCATTTTGTTGAATTTAGATGGAAATATGATGACGTCATAATGTCTGATCAGCCATTATGACCAATAAAATCATATCTACAACTTATGTGCTTTCAGAATATATAGTAAAAATTGGGGGTCACCGATCATCCTAAGGAGCTATAACCGATTGAAAATAGGCATGATTTTGGCCTATTTCCGCTCTAAGTCGACAAAAACGCGCACATGGATTTGTATCGTTTATGCGCGCGTACAGCATTGCTATTGACCCTAAATGACCGAAAAAGGATGGAAATTTGTGAATAGAGTGTCAGGAACCTAAAACATGTAAAAAAAAACGATAATTCCAGCTTCTGTACGTGCGAGCGCGTAAAAATGCGCGCACGGGACGAAAAATTCGAAAAACTACGAAATGACCTAAAACATGCTCTAATTTAGTCAAAAAGTGATTTTGAGCATTTTTAAATTTTGGCGCATGCGTACGCACATACTTTACTATGGATGCGCGGACGGTAATGGTACAGGAAGTTGACACTTGATGTGAAGTATACTTGTGTCAAGTTTCAATGAAAAATAGCTGTTTGTAAAGAAGTTATGGTCTATGATAGAATTTCACAAAATGGCGCGTAGATGATGTCATGTAACTGTGACTTCATCCACAAAGTCAGGTGCGCAACTTCAGATGTAGATCTATGTGCTACGTTAGCAGCAAAGATCAAACGTGCAGTTTTTGAGAAAGTCGACCAACAATAAAGGTGGGGAAAGAATAAAAAAAGAAATAAATAAAGAAGAAAAATCCGAACGAAAACAAAGGTGATACGCTCAGAAGCGTATCACCAATAAACTTTGCATGGTTATGGATTGGCGAAAAATTTTAGCGAGTATTTGAAACTTTAAATGATTTTAACACTTCGCCAAAATAGCTAAAAGCAGTTGGTTATTTTTCCACCAATCCAAAATAGTAAGGGTCGCCAGACGGGGCGATACCCAAGACATTTGTTATCGCCCGACACCAAAAAAGGCCACCACTGGGGACTCGGCAACCGCTAATTTCTAGCCCTGGTCGGGGAGAATAGAAAAATTATATGCTATTTTCTACATATTGGTAGACACTAAAATCGATTAAATAAGCCTTTGAAACCCCTAAATTGTCAAAATTTTTGTTGACTTCACCCCCTGGACCACTTCCAGAACATTACAGTATAAGCGACGCTCAACCACAACCACTTTGTTGTAGTCGAGGAAATCTGCCTCCTCGTTGGGTACCTCTGACCCCTGTCGGGCAAATCATGGCGCCACCCATGTTTAGCATTCGCTTTGATATCACAAAATTGCATTGTTATTTTATGCTGTTGAAATAATTTTTTTTAAATTTCCGCTTCAATATTTCCTAAATTTTTGACGCGGACGGGAGTGATAATCTAATAAATTTTTCTATTTGCCCTAACTGAAGAAATGACATACGAACGTTTCCATAAACGTTTAATCAAAAAACTTTGCGCTGTAAGCAGACATTCTGGCAATTTCTTGTTGATTGCAAAATGGCAGCCGCTCGTCGTGCTAGCGATCACAGATTCTGTACTATATTTGGGGGCTTATTTGTTGAAAAAGGTATTTTGTGAGTGGTTGAATCATATGAACATGTTTGTTAATTATATATTGTGACTGTGAGAAGAACATTGAGGTAAAAAAATTAAGAATTAAAAGTTAGGTGCGAAAGTGCATTAGCGCCACTAACTGGCTGGATCGTAGTTAGGACGGCAGATCATTTCGGTTGCACTTCGTTTCGGTTGCGCCTCACTTCGGTAGTGCTTCATTGAGGTTCATTTGGAACAAATATATGGAGCTCAAATGGAGTTGCGAAAAAGCAAAATATGCCTATATCATTAGTTCGTCGATTAGTTTATCATACGTTTTTTTGTTTATTTTTTATCTTTATACAAATAACAAATATTTAAAAGCAAATGGAATTAATACTTAAACAAAATTTCAACCAATATCAATGAAAATTGAATGGAATTTGGTACATACTGTATGTATGCTCTTCTTTTTGTTGCATTTTCATATTATACTTTATTTTGGTTGGAAATATAGATTACTCAATTAATTTATGAAATATATGCCAATATTATTCGTCAATTGGTTGTTCGTCAATTGGTTTTCTATACGTTTTTTTTTAATTTTTGTTTCGTTACCTAGTAACAGTGGGCTCAATGAGAAACGTTCCCTCTAGTATATTACCATTATGCTATGGTAGAAAAAGAAAATAATTGATTGATTGATTCAATATCAAAACAGAAATTAGGCCTAAATAAGAAAATGAATACATCTAGTAGAAATTTCCTTGCCTTGGCTCCTGTACTGGCGTATTTTTGACGCAAAATAGGTCAAATTTATGGTTCGCAAATTTTTATGATACACCAAGGTAATTTAACAAAAGGACGCACATCTCCGCTCTCGAACATAGCGCGTGCGTACAGTCCTTTGATCTTTACTGTGGCA
>NW_022688933.1:115142-134506 GCF_011630105.1 Anneissia japonica | reverse complement strand
TCCCAGCATACAATGCGGGATCGAGCTACCAGAGGGCGTGAGATCATTAATCATGCATGCAACATGAGCATCTATTAATTTTCCATTCGATATTATTGCAGTCAGTGAAACCTGGCTTAAATACAATAACCCTTTGGCCTAACTCCCAAATTACCACTTCGTTACCAGATAAGCTATAAACACGGCCGTGGAGTAGCCATGTTCGTGATAGATTTTACTTTTTTCGAAGTGATGATTTACACTTTGACCCTTGTTAATCCATCTTTATTGAAAATATAAGACCAAACGAAAAACAAATATAATTATGGTGCACTCTATATAGAGCTCCCTCTCTCTCACTCTTGATCCATTCCAGTTCATCGACCAAATTTATTCAGTTTTAATCTAAATTGTCTAGGTAAAACAAAATTGCTTATATTCTTGGTGATTTTAACATTGACATCCTCAAATATTTCTATTACAAATATCACAAAAAGAAAAACTTAAACTTAAATTTTGGATGTCTGACGGTTTTCTTACATCTGCTAAGCATAACCAACAATTTTGCTTAACATTTCTATACTGTCTATCTACTCAAAATAAAATTAATAGTACAAACAATTTCGTAACAAATTAAACTCTACAATCAAAGCTGCCAAAAACAATCATTTTATTAATCTTTTCCTTAAATACAAAAATGATATCACGTTTACCTGGAGAACTAAAATTATCAGAAAAATCTCTTAAAGAGGTCAGCCAGATTCCTAAATTGACTGCAATGGGAACCTTATTTTAATGACCCTGACAAAATTTCAAGCACATTCAAAAAATATTGTTATTCTAACATTATATTTGTTATATTTTGTATTTTATTAAAAACATTCGAACTTTATGTGACACTGTTAATGCCAATCTTATTTCCCTGTCTAAATATTTTAGGCCAACAAACTTTCAATAAATCACAATAAGTGTAACTTCGTTCTGTTTTGAAGCCCTGTGTCTAAATTTCTTGACCTTTCATCCTTAAAAATCTATGATCATGCCATACCAAATGTTCAAAATACCAAATTCTTAGGAGTTCATTTTGATTGTGGCTTAACATGAAAGAAACAGATAAACGAAATTGAGTTAATAAAATCTGAGCATTTTTTTTAAAAAGTGGACTTTAGTAAATCAATATTAAATTCGCCATTAAGGAAAGCTACTTTTTTCATTGTTACTTTTATCAAGAAGTTTAATCATATTAAGATTAAATGATTTAACTGAAAGCTCAGGCAGCCCATAAATAATACCTAAAATAATATGCTGAGGCTTAGAGTTTATTTCGATAAAAATTGATTCTGAATTTGAGGAGATAAAAGCTGAAAGATCAGGACGGTTATGGTATTGATATATCTGATTCAGGTACATAGCAACTCCTCCACCTGGTCGTTCGGAGCGAGAAGAGTGCAAGAGTTTGTATCGATAAATATTTAAATTGTCTTACAAGTGTTAAAGAATGTTTCAGTAAAACATAATGCAGAAAATTCATGTTTAATATCTAGAGCTAACAAAAATCGTCAATTTCACTAAAGTGTTTAATAAGCCTAAGGGAGTTTAAATGAAAAACGCTAACGATGTTCGTAAATTAGAAAATTTGGTGTTAAATCCGTCAATTGATAAATAGTTACATGGTTTATTTTGATCTAGTAAGAAATGCAACAATTGAGTAGTAATTAGTAATTTTGTATTTCTTTGATAATGGTATATCTTCCTGAAAACAAAAAAATACAAAAGTGGTACAAACATAGGTACCGGTAGTGAAATTAAAATTAATCGTAATAGTAGTAAAGCTCTCGTTTAAAGTTGTCGTTCTGTTTATGAGTTTGATTATGCTATGTGTTACGACACACTTTAGACCAAAAGGAATCGCACAAATTGACAACCGATAAAAGTTAACGCAATTTATTATATAGAGTACTTTCCCTTTTCTATATATTTCGAGCAAAGAAAAAGAAAACCAGATTTCAACAATTACAAAGTACAAATGACAATGACCTAATTTATACAAATTCCATAAATCACCACTAATAATTATAAATCTAGGTATGTATTCATACCAAGCAAATTCACAGGTGATTTGGTCCAGTTCTGATTAATCCGAAATATATATAGTCCGCTAAAATTCCACTAGCGATTTAAGTTTACAAAAAAAAAATGAGCTTAAAAGCCAAAGACCAATATAGGCCTAAAGTTCTTCCAATCTTCAGGATATCCAATCTTCGTAAGTATATACGGTTCTGTTGGACATACGCCATTTTCCAGCTGAAAACTTCAGTTTGATGTCTTGACCATAATAGGCGCTTAACTTCTATTTGCCACTTCATTCTTTCCATCCGATCCAGGCGAGTGAGATCATCGGTTATTTATCACCAGTTAAAACAGTGTTTTTGCGTTTCATTATGTTGACTTTTTCAGCATATGAAAGGAGTTAAAATAAAATATGCGGTGGTTTGTTGTTAAGACCCTTTCCATCACGATGTCCCCTTTCAATTCTTAAGGGAGCAGGTAAGTTAAAATTAGAGCGAAGAAAATGTTCAAAAAATGTTTTTCGATAGTTGTAGGTTTGATACCAATATGCGAATATTATTTCTGCGAGAAAACCTCTCACCTTTGTTAGTTTCAGACTCCATGTAGGATAGTTTACGTCTTACGTCAAGGAAAGATTGTTCAGTAGACTGTTTGAATATTTTAGCAGATGTTTGAGTATCTTCTAGTGCTTTTATTCGTTCACTATTAACATTAATAGATTCGGAAAGATCCTGCTGTCCCTTAAGCAATGTTGTTAAAGAAGTGCGAACACATTGTTCCATCCCCTGCTCAGGTAAACATGGCGGCTTAGCTGTGGTAGCACTTGATTCAGGTATAGCGAAGGAAGAAACTACGCATTAACAAAGGAAACCAGGAGCTTAAAATTAGCAGTCTTTCTTCAACAAGTGCATGTGACTGACACCTAGATAACTCGTAGTAAACTCGAAGAACTCGTAGGTAGCTCGTAGAGTACTTAGGGTACTCCTACCTAGATCGTATACTACTCTGGATACTCGTCGGCAGTTTTGTCATCTACGAGTTTGATGTGAGCACCCCGAAACGAGTACGAGTAAGTATGAGCTCACCGAGTTGGCTCGTACCTAACTCGTATTTAATTCGGTACAAACTTGAACACTTGTAATAATCTCGTAGTTAACTCCGTGCTCTGATGGGCATAATTCGTACATATTAACTCGTAACCAACTCCATAAGTTCGTACTTCACTCTTAGCTAACACGTAATAAGCTCGTTTGGTCCTTTCCAAATATCACAAGTCTTTAACTCGCAGAAATCGTGCGACTTAGGTGAAATAAACTTAGGTGGAAGAGGGGCTTTTCTTCTCTCCATGACGTTCAAAATATCTTATTCATATAGGTCTAAAATTACGTCTTCTTTTGTCTACATGCGCCATTCGACATTACTTTTATATGAATAAAAGGATAGTAATAATAAAAAAAACTTGTCTCAGAAGCATCCTAACCTATGCATTACAATGGCATGTACACACATTATATTTCGACCGGCCATGCTTAGATACCTTAACTTTCAATGTTGACGGGCTGTAAAGTGTTTCAGCCCTAGGTACTAGTAATTCCTGGCTTATAAACAACATAAATATTGTGGTCGCATCAGAGGGACAGCCAAGAGGGGAAACAGAAACAGGGTTGGTGTAGGCCCCTATTTACGAAAGATTTCGCCGAAGGCACAAACAAAGATGTGTATAAGAGACAGGAGTGCAAGAATCTGGAGGGGCCCATTATTAGGGGCTCATGCCATTATTGAGGGCCCATGATAGTATTGTGCATATTAGAATTTCAATTTAATTTTAATAGACCTTACCCCTCTGGTAAGCTTGGGCCCTAGGATCTTGCTCCCTCTCCCCCTCTCGGTGACACTGTCGCATCATCAATAATGATCATCATCATCATCATACATTAAAACAAAGATAAAAGTAATTATCACAAACTTTATTAACAGGTCACAAACGCACATTCGTGTAATCAGATAACTAGGTCTATTGTGTGCGCCGATAATAGTATAATAATGAAACTTTATCTAATTTACAACTTTTGCTTCAAAGTAAGAGATTATAATGTAAAGTCAAAATGTACCTCTTTCATTCCAGTGGTAAAACGTTCCTTTGCATCAATCAGCAGTTGAAAATTGTAAATGTTTGCCTCTGCCTGTATTCAATAGGATAAAGAAAGATGTACAGTTTGTTATGTTCTGGTTCTCATGGGTAAGACCGAAGTTGTCAGTTGGATATACAAAATTTCCCTAATCTTTTTTTGTTACTATCAAACTATGTTTTTTTAAGAGTTCTCTTCAATCTTTCTAACCTCAATAATTACAAGTAATACAGCGCGAGTTGTATACGTTTCATAAAAACATTAAATAAATGTAATTCCTTCACTAAAAACCTATGCTTCTTCTTATTTTATTTATCTTATAATTCTTATTGTTTTCACTTTGCTGTTTTCTGTATCATTTTTTATTTGATTTTCCTTTTATTACTCGATCAATCTTTCTTTCTTTGTGACGTTTTTGTTTTAATGAGATAACGCATTTGCAACACATAGTTTGTTCAAATGCTTGATTAGATCACCATTTTAAGTATTTTGTTAGAGCGAGTCTTTCCCCGACATACAGTAGTCGATAGTATTTCTTTTTTTAGGTGTATTTGTGTGACGTGTCCAATATAGAAAACGTGTTATTATCCAACTTTCAAGATTCAACTTAATTTTCAACAATATACCGTTAGTTATACAATAATTGACAAAGGGTGTAAGGTATAGTTAAATAAAACTTTAACACAATGATTAAAACTAATACAAACCAATTATTCTAGAGTTTACAATAATTTGAATGGATTTATTTTGACGGAAGCAGGATATAAAGAAATAATTTTAACAAAACCGATTGTAAAAATTAAAATATATGTGGTAAGTTAAGTTGATCTGAAATATATTTAATAAACACATTTTCTTTGACAACTGCCTGTAATATTTCTCGTGACTAAGGAAATATCATTCCATAATTTAACGCCATTAAACGAAATTCTTTGTTAACATAAATTAATACGAGGCTTGGCCAAGGCAAAATAAACAGTTCTAATAAATCTAGTATTAAATTTGTGATTAATATTTTTAAAGCAATCGCAAGTAGAATGGTGTATTCTACCGTGATAAATATCAAAAATAAATTAAAGAACCTAATTCATGTATTTATTTTTATATTATCAAGAATTTTAAGCCTAAACAACAAAGGCGGGGTATGGGCTCTAAAAATGCAAAAAGTAATACATCCAACAATCATTTTTTGAGAAAGAAAAATACGTTCTGAATATGAAATATATGTGCCATACATATACGTTAAAATAGGAAATATAAATGAATTATGAAGTTCAATAAATATGCTTAGAAGAATTAATCGTATTAACTTAAAAAGAAAGCCAGCATGTTTCTTATCCTGTTACGTTCATCATCAGTATTTCCAGGACTGATAATTGTCAAACTTATTACCAACAAAATTAACAAACTTTCTTTAATTAAAACATTACTAATAGAAAAATTTAATAGAATACTTATATTGATACATTAGACAAAAAAATTATAAAATTGTTTTTTTGTTTCTGAATTTATTTGAATTACACAAACTGGTAATTTTTTGAAATTAAACATTAAATATCTGATGAATCAAGAATTTTTCCAGAAAAAAATGAAATAAATTATTACCGCCGGCAAATAGACGAAAATAAAAAATGATGAATTTGGAAGATCAATAATATCAATTTTTAAAAAGTGAGTCCCAATACAGAGCCTTGAGGAACCCCACAAAAAATATTTTATTCAAGTTATCCGAAATATAATTGTTATTCATGCATTTTAAATGTAATCATAATTATTTGTCAGTCTATCGTGTCTATATGTGTTGATTAAGTTGTTTTATGCAGTGTCCGTAGGTATATTTGTTAAGGTCAGCCTATCGTTTCTAAAATGTTGGCTTGTGCCTGTCAGATGAAAAGCAATATATCAAGGGGCTTTTTTACCGCTATGATTCGTAATGACCTGTAAAAGGTATTGAAAGTGTAAACTGCAATATTTAGCAAACTGGACAAAATTACGATCTGTAAAAGTTAGTTTAGGTCCTACCATGAATATAAAAAAGAAAACTGTGGATTCTTCCCGGGAAAATTTTGATTCCTAAATGGCGGGAAATGAGCTTTCGCGACTTCTGAGGTGTCTTTTAATGACTTTTAAGTTCTTCAAAATTCAAGGACTTCCCCTCTTGAAAACGATTCCATGAATCAAGGAACCCCAAATAGAAAGGGAGGTTCGAATTCTCCCGAGCAAAATGTTGATTTCTAAATATGGAAAATGAGCTTCCCGACTTCTGAAGTGACTTTTAAGTCTTCAAA
The DNA here is from genome assembly GCF_011630105.1 of Anneissia japonica. NCBI lineage: Eukaryota > Metazoa > Echinodermata > Crinoidea > Comatulida > Comatulidae > Anneissia > Anneissia japonica. Next base: position 128,040 of record NW_022688933.1, on the reverse strand, counting down.
AATTCAAGGTTTTCTCTTATTAAAAACGATTCCATGAATCGATGAACGATGAAAAAAAGAATCGATGAAAAAAAGGGGTTCGGGTTTCCCCTGGGAAAATTGCGATTCCTAGATGGCGGGAAATGAGCATTCCCGATTTCTGAAATGTCTTTTTATTTCTTTTTATGTCTTTTATTCCTGTTCCTCAAAATTCAAGGTTGTCCCCTCTTGAAAAAGGGCAGGTATTTTTTTCTCATTCTTATTGTATGTGCGTATACAGCTAGGTATGTATTGTAGGTGTGTAGGCCCTATAATATAAATGTTGATTATTATTATTATTATTATTATTATTATTATTATACATATCAAAAATTAAGTAGTTGCATACGTATTCTTTTTTTCATGAATCGATAAATCTCAAAAGTAAAGGGGGTCGGGGCAGTCAACGGCAACATTTTGATTCCTGAATAGGGGGTAAATGAGCTTTCCCAACTTCCGAGGTGTCTTTTAATGAGTTTTAAGTTCTTCAAAATGCAAGGTTTTCCCCTACTGAAAACGATTCATTAAATCGATAAACCCCAAAGAAAAAGGGGTCTGTGTTACCCCCGAGAAAATGTCGATTTCTAGATGGCGGAAAATTAGCTTTCTCGATTTTTTTTTCTCGATGTTTTTTTACATTTTTAAGTTCTTCAACATTCAAGGTTTTCCTCCTTGAAAACGGCCAGATAATTTTTTCTCATTCTTATTACAGTAAAAAGGCTTATTACGTGTGTACCGGTGTACATACTTTGCATACGTATTCTTTTTTTCCATGAATCGATGACCCCCCCCCAAAAAAATGTTGATTCCTAGATGGCGGGAAATGAGTTTTCCCGACTTCTAATTTTGTATTCAAGGTCTTTATTCTTTATTTAGATAAATATATAAATTTAAAATGTCAAACAGACAGCCAAAAGACTATATATGAGCAGGGAACAGTATATAAGTGTATTACTTAATAATTGCTTAAAAATTTTAAAACAGAACACCAAAATTCAAGAAATTCCCAACACAGCATAAAAAAAAACAATGGATAAAAAGCACAGCACCAGACATAAATTCAAATTAAAATGAAAGAAATAAAAAAGGCATATAAAAAAACAGATTAATTAGAAATTAAATTTAATTTTATTATTGTAAAAAAAAAAAAAAAAAATCAGCTGTGTATCGTATGTGTATGTTTTATAAACGTGTTAACAATAATACTTTTGCTTCTTTCTTTCTCCGGGTGGTCATACAGCCGTATCTTCCTTTTTTGTCATATTCCAAGTGGCATCATGACGACAATGAATGTGTTGTGTTTTGAAAAATACCTCATAACGAAAATTCACATAAAACAATATAAATGCATCAATTTAATTATTAATTAAATTTGACGTGTAGTATTTTACGTATGTTAAATAGTGTGTTAACTTGGCGAGGTTTAGTCATGCCAAGCCCACAGGTTTTGTTGTGCGTATTTCAAAGGCAAGGCCCTAACTAGGCCTACATACAGGCCTGTTAAAAAATGTTCTACAAATCAAACTTTACCGAAACCGAACATCGTTGCCGATCTGAAAAAGTTGGTATTCGGAATGTGGACTATTTATAGTACCAAAGTATATTCGATACCTCTCCGCGTACACATGAACATACACATAATCAAATATAATTGTCTTGAATAAAAGGTAAACTAGAAGATAATTATGAGCTAGTAATGATTGAATTATCAGGATAACCACGAATACATAGTTTAAAGATTATTAAACTTGCCAAATTTGATCGTTTGCCATACACGAAATGACCGAGTTGAGCAATTGTTTTTATTTTCCTAGCCAAGAAGTGCAGTGTCACTTTAAAAATAATTTTAAATATTACCTGCGCTTCTTTTGAACAGTTTGGTACTCTTGTCGAAAAATCAGCCAATATTAGTAAAGCTTTTTTCAAAATATTTCTGACATTTTGCAATAGAATAAATGTGCATATTCATGTAATGTGTAAACTTTTTTGGAGTACAATTACTGATTGGGATATTAAAATTGTACAAATGATCAAGCTCAACATTTGTAAACAAATGCAATTTCAAATTGCAAAAATAAGTATTTTGAAATGTTCCAAATTTTATAATATTAAATATATTATAGAATTTTTATATTAAAAATCTTAATCCGTTAAAGTTTGGTATATTTTTATTGGTTACGAACTCTGCTTTATTAATTTAAATAGTGCTATCTGAGAGCGTTTTGTCCTTGTATGCTATGTTCAATAATTTTTCAATACATGCTTTTTCGGTGACACATTATTTTGATAAACAAAAAAAAAAAACATGTCTTAGTTAAATTTATATAAATGGTTGGCATCGTATCTATTACTTTGCAGCAAAGTCAGTTGTTTAATCCACGATATAATAGACTCAAGAAATGATTGGGGATGAAAAAAAATTAGTCAAAAAAGTTTGTTGTCAACAAACCCCGCTTCAAACCGCTCGCAAATACATATATATATACATATATTTGTTTAATATAGTATTACAATTTTTTAATGAGCTCATTCGGTAGCTCAGTCGTTGTTGCGATATATTATTTTTAGATATATTCAGGTAAAGTTTTAACAATCATATTTTGCCGATCATTGACAGACTTTCTGCCTTTCTATGATCTAACAGACAAATTTTTTTTTATTCTCTTCTAATTAAATTAAAAGAGGTAAGATTAAATTTTAATTCTCATCATAAAGAAATATTATAATAGTAATAAACAAATAACTCACTTCTTTGACAGCGAAATCAGAGCGGAAAGTCTGAATTTGACCATCAAGCTTTTTTCCCAGCTCTTCTTCTTGAACTCCATACTCTTTACTGGGAGAAGGTCCACACTTCTTCTTGAAGTCTTCCAGTGTGAATTCCTTCTCCTTATCCATAATTCCTTTGACATCGTCTTGGTACGTTTCAAGTATCTAGAAAAACAGAAACAAACTAACACAAGTACTGAATTTAAACAGAACAAAAAAAGTAAATAAATAATCAGAAATTTTGGGAAAAAAATCGATAGTCCAAGAGCCCGAACACGACTAAATGTTTAGTTCGATTGTTTTTTTCCCCTGCCCGTCTGAATAGACGTAACTGCTGAATAAACTGGTCAGAGGCCAATAGAAAAAGTCATCTTGCCTGCCTGACGAGGCATAACTGCTGGATTAACGGGTCAGTAGTCAATAAAGTTCATTTTGGTCAATTTACTATAAAATCACAATCGGGGATATAAAACATATGTATATCAAATAACACGATAATCTGAGATTACAAACGCGCTCCCTGTTGCGAAAAATCTGTGTGAATGACAAAAAAGTGGCCCGTGGTCAATACGCTCTCGTCGGCTCGGCCTAGCCAAATGATGTAGCATCAGGTTTTGCGTGGAAAACCCATCAATCGGTTGAGATTGCATGCCGGCCAGACCTCTACCTGTCCGCAGGCAAAAAATTTACACACGCTCTTCTCTGGGCAGAGGTCGATCCACTCGGTTCGGCTAGGCCTAGCCAATCTAAGCCTAAAAAATATATAAATAAAACTTTTCTGATCAGTACCAAATTCTAGGAGGACCGAGATACATGTAACATTGTCAGTGCGTACAATTTTGAAGTAGATCGTCCTGTGGTTTTTTTGCTATGCTCCCGGAAGACCACACACAGATGCGCGAGATTGCAATACCATTAACCTCTCCCCTTTGGAGAGACAAGGGTAACTAGATTTTAACTCGTCACTGAGGACGAGTTTGGTGATCCGCCGCACTTCGACCCTCAGGAAGCGCGAGCGGTGCGGATTGAAATGTTTTAAAATTCTCAAAATGGCCTAAAATATGCTGTAATTAGTTTTTAAGTGTAATTTTTTTAAACATTTGAAAAGATTTACGCTTGCGTACGTGGACGTCTTGACGCCTGTGCGCATGTTAATTGCCACAAACTTTACTCCTGATATGAATACAGTGTCGGGAACCCAACATATGTACGGTAACAAAACTAAACCAAAACCTTGTTTATTGGCACTCTGTAATGGTTTAGTATATTTTTCAGTTACGTATCCAATCCATTTACATGTGAGATTTTTTAGTTTGGGTTTTTTTTTTGTTCTTTGTTATTGTTTTTGCAATTATCATTGTTTGTCTGGTAGGTATCTTGTACAGGGACGTGTTTCCTTTTTACCTACCAGACTCATTACGTTTGAGTTTTGAGTGAAATACGTGATGAAGCTTTTCGGATTTCTTCGCTAGTGATTGGATCTTGTAAATGTCGTGTTAGTAAAATAAAATGTCATTCCTTTAACATTTTCACATGCGAGTTGTTTTTGAAATCCCTCTCGCACATTTTTAACCTAAAGTTCATCTGAAGAAAAAACAACAAGGTTTCCATTTGTATCCTCCACACAAACACACTTGGATTATCACTTCTCACTAACCGCCGTGCACTGCACAAAAATGTTGCGACTATCATTTGTGACGCAAGGTCATAAAGGGCTGTAAACTCGTCCTAACACAAAAATAATGTTTTGTCATGATTGTATAGAACATATTATTTACTTTATAATGAAAGTTAAATTAACTCAATCGGGTGTTTGGAAGCAAAGTCATGACCGTTTAAATAATTATCATCTTATCAACTTTCTTAAAACAGGTTTTGAGAAAAATGCCTTTTAAGACCAGCTCAGACAGCGTCATACGACGCAGCTCGACATGATTTGTTATCACGTCGGGTCTGTGTGAATTAAATGCAGACTTGATAGTTTGCGTCAGGGGCAGTCGCGTCGTAGAACATTAAACATGTTTAATATTTCTCACGACGGCTCAAGACTGTCCCCGACAGTAATTCAAGTTGGGCTACGTCGTACGACGCTGTCTGAGTTGGCCTTAAAAAAGTTACACATACAAATTTGTGATGTTGATCTGTTGAACTTGTTGATGTGCTCAAACTTCTTCAATGTATTTTAAACGCTTTTTTGAACAATCAACTGCTTTGTTACTTTTGCAAATCAAAGCACAATATATGTCGGTCTTAAGAAAGTACTCCTATTTGACAATCATTTCCATGTTTTCCTTGAATAATAAACGTTGAACAATCAAACGCTTCCTTAGTATTACGTTTTAAACAAATTAAAACAGGTTTAACCATATAAGTGAGCACAGAACATTTGATGATCGTAATTATTATTATTATTAAGCTTTGGTACCACTGTAAGCACAAGAATTATAGAGTACATTTAAATCTAGATCTACAAAGAATATAATCTATCTCTGAGATTCATATAGAATAGTCTGAGTAAAATCTCAAAGTTATAGAAGAAAATAGTTTAATTGTACTTGAGTTGAGTGTCATAGTTGGCAAGCAGCTTACTTGACATTGCTAATCGACCGTTTCTCTCTTCTCTTGCCTCATAATCGCAACCATATTTTGCATACAAATGCGCTATTACAAAACCGCTTTAATAAAAATTGCTTTAGCCAATATTTTTGAGTGTGGAGGTAGATCAAACAGACACCTACCTTTACATATTTTAATGACATAACAATGTCAGGTATTGGAAATTTCAGTATGAGATTTCACAAAAAAAAAAAGGGGGATTTTCTGAGGCTGGTGTGAGAGCTTAAAATTGGGTCTCATCGTGAGTTCCACTCCAAATGCGTAATCAATTCAATTCAATATAACATAAAGTCTGTCAATGATACTCACACTCATACCTTTACTAGTCCAGCGCCAGTGGCGGCGCCAGCGGGGTGGCAGGGGAGCTTAAGCTCCCCACCGGACAAGTCAAGCCCCCGGGGAATCAGACCATAAAACATATAAAAAATAGGCCCACACCAAGCCTACACATGTCTGTCACAGTCTGAGAGTGCCATTTTCGGCCATCCAGAGGTTAATATTCTTTTAAAAAATCTCATTTGGGAGGGGTACCCCCTCTCAACCCCTTCCTCCAGCTCGAGCCTACGAGCTCAAGTCCCATTGTTGGACAACTTAGCCCCCCAGAAAATATATCCTAGAGCCACCACTGCCCAGCACACCGACAAACTTATATGCTACACGCGAGCCCTATTTGTGGATTTTTCATCTGCATTGAACACTTTTACAGATTAATGTTCTACTACAGAAGTTGCATCGAATAATGCTTCATCTTCCCTAATATTGTGGATTAAGGACTTTTTATCTGATAGGACTCAAGTTGTTAATGTTCAGAATTGTCTGTCAAATCAATATCACTTACCACTGGTGCACCACAAAGGTGTGTTTCATCTGCATTGCTGTTCATTTTGTATATAAATGAATAGGGGGGAAGGGGAAACTGCGTCGATACTCAAAGTATGCAGACGATATTGTAATATTAAGTCTTATTAATGATGGTGATGAGACTAGCATATCGGACATTTCATTACCTGGTGCGATAAGAATTACCTTCAGTTGAATTTATCCAAAACTAAAGAAATCGTTTTTGATTTCTCAAGAAATCCCCGACACAAATTGACCCAATTAATATAAAAGATATAGATATTGAAATCGTCCAAAAATACAAATACTTAGAAACAACTGTTGACAGCAAATTATCTTTGGCTAAAGAATGCAAGTCTGTAATTTCTAAAGCCCAAACACGAATGTTTTTTAAGGAAACTTAGATCTCTGCATAATACAACAATACTCAGACTCTCCAATAAATCTTTGGTCTAAAGTACTACAGTATTTTATTTAACTGTGCTGTGTGGTGTGGTGTGGGGCATGTCTGAAAGAATATGGAATCCATTGCTAAACAGGCTAGCAAAATTATAGGGGAGGGGTGTGATCTTGCTAGAGAATGTACCGACAGGATCAACAAAAAGGCAAATGAAATAATGTCCTACAATAATCACCCTCTAAATAATTACAATGCGTATTTACAGTCAGGAAGAAGGTTAAGGTCAGTAAAATGTCGCACTAAACGACAGGATCTTTTGTCCCGCACTCAATTCGTGTGTGCAATACCAGTTAATTTTAAGAGGTGGGTGAATTAGGTAGGGGTCCACAATGTTTTTACGAGTTAATGAGTTGTTAATTTTTTGAATTCTTAATGTTTTGTGCAAATTTTATTTATTAGGGTAAGGATTTGGGTTATATACCAGAGGTTTTTTTTTATTATCAACAACTATTATTGGTCTTTAATTACATGCATAATTCAAGATTATCAGATTATTATTTAATTAGCTAAGAAGCATTAATTTCACTGAGGTCTAGTGTCCACAATTACCTATGGGTGTAGGTAATTGTGGCCAGTACATGCATCTTATTTTTTCGCTTGATGTATTGTGTTATAAAACTAGAAATTGCAAATTGCAAGTGAAGTGCTGCGAAGTACAACTGCATAAAATGTTCTTCGAACAAAATTATTTATGCGAGTCAAGTGAAAATAATGAATAATAAAAATATAACAAATAATATGAGCACGACCCATTGTCTATATTAGAACAGCGTTGGTACCGTGTACAATAGTGTTTTGCTGCAGTGACATCTCTCTGCTGGCGACTCGCTGCGGCTGCTGGCGACTCGCTGCGGCTGCTGGCGATGACTCGCTGCTGGCGAATCGATCTGCGCATGTGTATAAAAATGGTATTTATTTCCGAAAACACTATGCCAGTCTACAACAAGCGTCGCCTAAATGTAATAATTAGCACGTTGAAATAGGCTAGTAAATAAGTTTAACTGGGTTCGTAAATAATATTGGCCTCAAAATATTGTGGCTGAGACATGAGCCGATTAAAGGTAGAAATAGGAAACCTAGAAATATAGTACAAACGCTGAATAGTACTCCAGCGTCGCGACATGCCGACGTTGGTACGAGTAGGTTAGTCTACAAACGTCGCCTAAAGTATTTTGATTTTACCCGGCAGAACAATAGAAGGAAACTCCGCTTTTCAGTTGTCTTAGGCGATAGTTTTTTGACAAACAATGACCTTTCAGAGGTCAAATTGCTGTCAAGAATATGAATTGGCTGCTTCGCAGCAATGAAATTTTGGTATGTTATAACATTTTACACTAATAAGTGTCTTATAGAGTTCAGACAGACTTCTAAAAAGACAGTGCCCTCTAGCCCGTCCACAATTACCCACACAACCGATTTGTCGACAAAACAGTCTAGCCACAATACTAGTCTGCCAGTTCACCGAAGCAGCCATTGCACAGTCCTTTTACACAATAGTAATGTACAAAATACAACAATAATTACCAAAATACCGTTCTTTAGAAATTCAATTTTTGCATCAGCCCAAAATTGCGGTAACAAATAATCATGGCTTTGTATACTTTTTCCAAATTCATGAATAAAATGTGTTCACTCGATGCAAAAGCTGCATTCATAACATCGCGGGAAGGACAAGGAAGGCAATAGATGGCGCAATTTAGACTTCTCTGCCAACTACTGGTCAGTAGAATCGATTTATTGTAGGTGGTCTCCATGGATTGGATACTGTCCACAATTACCCACCCTTATCCTATATGTATTCTACATTCGCAGAAAAACTGTTTTAATTATGTAATTTCAGTGTGTTCTCTCATTAATTTTTCTCTGTTAATGTTATTTATCTCGGTTAAATATTTACAAATGGACAAATAAAATAAATTGAAATTATTAAAATGAAACATGACACGCAGAAAAAAAAAATCAGAAATCAATGGCAAATGCAATGGGAGAGAAAAGAAATTAATAACTTTTAACTAAATGTTTTAAGCTGTTTAGAGAAACATTTATTGAAATTGGCATTAAGTTTAGAAGATAAGTGAATATTATTGATATATAAAAGGAATAAAAAATCACTGGGGAACACCACAAGTGATCAAACAAAAATTAGAAATAGAACTGGAGTGTTTAGTACACTGGGCACAATTTGTAAGATAACTTTGAAAAAGACTGAGGGAGGAACCGCGAATACCATAGTGAGATAGCTTATGTAAAAGATTGCTATGGTCAATTGTGTAGAAGGCTTTAGAAGTTCACTAAAGATTCCGATAGTATACAGTATAAAAATTATTTGTGAGGTCAATAAGTGCCATGGAGGTATCGTAGACTTTTCTAAACCCATATTGTCTACAATAAAAAATACTTGTTCATAAACTAAGAAAGAAAATGAAACAAAGAAAGAAAATGAAAGAAATGAAAATGTCACATAAGAAAGAACAAGGAAAGAAAGTTAAGGGAACAAGAGAAGGAAAAGAGAAAGGAAAGATAAGGAAACATAAGAAAGACAAAGAAAAGGAAAAGAACAGGAAACTTAAGAAATATAATGGAAAGAAATGGATAAGGAAACAAAGAAAGAAAATGAAAGAAATGAAAATGTCACATAAGAAAGAACAAGGAAAGAAAGTTAAGGGAACATGAGAAAGAAAAGAGAAAGAAAGATAAGAAAACACAAGAAAGAAAAGGAAAAGAACAGGAATCTTAAGAAATATAATAAAAAGGAATGGATAAGGAAACATAAGAAAGAAAAGAAAAGGTTATATGATAAAGAACAAGAAAAGAAAGATCTGACATGAGAAAGGAAAGACAAAGAAAGGCAAAGAAACTGAAAAGAACAGGAGAATTAAGAAAGACGATGAAAAGGAATAGAAGGAAACATAAGAAAGAAAAATGAAAAGAAAAGAAAAGGTCACATGAGGAAGATCTGAAAAAAAAATTATATTATTTAAGGAAACAAGGAATACATCTGAAAGGGAAAGTAAAGGTAAGTAATTTTTGGTAACATAAAGATAAGGAAAGATAAGAAAAGGGAACATAAGATGAAATGAAATTAAATGTGAAAAATATCCCTGGAAAACTGACAAGGTAATTTTTGATATTTGATTTCTTGTGCTGCTTAATTTTCTTTAATAAATTAAAAATAAATAAAAATTAACATGTTTTCACTTTGTTCTTTGTGATCTGTTTGTTCTCTTCCTGTTGTTTTGACACTGTGCCTTGAGCACCTATTTTTGGTGGTGATGTTTGCGCTTTAAAAATCGTTATTAATTATTAACTTGATAATTTTGTCATATATATATTTTCAAGTGCTTTTAAGATGTTGATCATTATATGTATGTGATGGAATTGAAGTCGAAAATTAGCTCTTTTAGGAGGACCGTACCGTACCCCTTTTTGTCCTTTTCGTTTCTTTTCTTTTTTCTCTCTCTATTTTTCTTACATTTTGAAGGGGAGTGCTATTCCCTGGATCTGCACCTGGAGAGTTACGTATGTTACGTCACAACAAATGATAAAATACAAGGAGTTACATGATAGTTTAAGCTTTTAGCACAGCATGGAATACACCTTTGCAAGCAGCTCAATTTACTAAAAATGTGTAGACGATATTTATTTATCCATTCGTGTCGATGTCTTCCCAACGGACTGGCCCTATAGAAAAACAATCTTCAAGCCGACGTCATTATGTAATTCGTTGGGCCAAGGTAGTTTGCGTATATCAGACTGACGTCATTCTAATGAGGTGTATCTACGTTGGCACTACGGACAGCCGAACGTCTAGCCAACCAAAGTCAGAGTTCGTTGGGCCAACAAGAGCAGTAAGAATAAAAATGGCATCATTTTATCCCGTCATCATGAATGCCTCTATGTGCTTCACATTAGTATAATATTGCGCCAGTCATTTCATTAAACAGTTATGAAACGCATACATACCTTCCAAGGGAGGCAGCTAGTCATTTTAGCCCTGCCAGGTACTCTCTCTAACCTCTAAACACTCTCACGTTAAGTCTTGAGATCCCAAAAATAGCTATGTCATCATTGTTATTAATTACAGGTGCAATACTGCTATTAACTACATAACGTCGTAATATTAAAATTATTATATAATTATGTCTAGGTTAGAAGAAACATTCACCTTTTTAATCCTTGCATCAAAATCATTGAGCACTTTTCTGTACATTTTAAATTCATGTGAAATAGCATTAGCCTATATGAAGAGAAAAAATAAATGTATCATTCATTGACTCCTTGAAATAATAAAACTGTTAATTTTAGAGCACCATTTAAAATGTTTAAAAACCCTTTTTTCACCATCATAGAGAGTCAGTCATGCATCATGTGGACCATCTTTCTACTTTAATGGGCCTATGTAATATTAAGCACGAAAATTTGACATATCTTTGTCAAATTTTTATTCACATTTTTTTTAGAACTACTACTGTATAATATTGTAATTGATTATTGAAATCCATCATAATGTGTTTTGCAGTCCCCAGTCTTGATGCTCAAATAAGACAAAATAATAAGATTTAAATAAAAAAGTATAAAAAGTATTCTAGAATAAAATCTCACCTCCGCCATCGAAGTAATGTCAAATCCTTTTCCACGATTAATAGAGTCTGTAAGTTCCTGAAATATACATGTATACATGAATTAGAAAATTATAGTATTTGTTTATCATGCAAACAGAATGAAAACCTAAAAGGTAGTCTATAGGCATTCGTGATTATCATTGTACTTTATGCATTAAGGTTGCCACTAAATTGTTTATAAAACAGGAGATGTTACAATGGATTAGCATGAAAAATACCTGAAAGTTTCTACATAAAATCCCACATGTCATGTCTCTGCCATCAATTCTTTGAACTTCAGATATTCCTGAGGCAAACAAAGTCTGCATCAAATTCATAAAATGCTCCTGGAATCGTTGAGATGTTTCTGAAAATATAAAAAATACACACATCTGGATTATGATATGATAATATATACATATATGTATACATACACACATACATACCCCCCCCCCCACACTCACACACCACTATTCCACTATTTGCATTCACACCTGGGCTGTGTATATATATTGCCTTGGTTTGGCTCTGTATTCATTAGTGGTCGTGGGACTAGATTGGGCCCTACCTAAGCTGGTCGAACGTTTCGTTTGGGTCTGTACCCTAGCTGCACTGATGAGGCCTGGAAGCCGAAACGGATCCGTCTACAGATATTGGGATTCCTTCCAGTGGATGCTTAGTTTATTTTGTCATTCTGATCAGATTTTCTCTACTGTTCCGTTTTAATTTGGGTGAGACAGTCCTAGGCTTGATTGGTAAAATTAACAAATACTCACAAAATAATAAGTGGGCAGTCTTCACATGCAATGGGTGATTGGTTGGATTGGTTGTTGCTGGGCAAAAAAATCCTACAGCATGAAAAAGCAGGTTTAGGCAAAGATATGGTATACTGTATTTAATATTTTGGGCACAATAGAAATATGTTTGAGTTTTTTGGTACTTTGTTGTGTTTTTATCCATTAACATAAAAAAATACTATTCTGGATAAAATGTGAATCTATATAATTACTAACCTCCAATGACACATTTGGCATTTCCCTCACAGACATCATCTCCAGGGGAAGGCATCAGGTAACACCTTAAATTAGTAAACACCTTAGAAATGTTGTTTCTAACTTCCTTATTTTCTTCGCCTTGGTCACCTATGTCTGTTGCCTATCGATCCCAGAGAAAATATAAGGTGAATAATAAAAAAAAAAAAAACTCTTTACTTAGTTCGACTGTGTTCTATTTATTTTGTTTCCTTGTATATATATTTTTTCTCCAACCTGACAGTTAGTGGAGGTTATTTATTTAATTATTACATTCGGCACAAAATCACAAATCAGAAAAAGCCAGAGGAGTGCCAAGAGGCACCATGAAATGAGAGACCAAGACAATGGTGTATATACACACACACACACACATATATATATATATATATATATATATATATATATATACATATATATTTACACACACACATATATATCTACATATATATAAATACATATATACATATACATATAAATATATATATACATTTATATATATATATACATATAAATACATACATATATACATATATACATTTACATATATATACACATACACA
>NW_022688933.1:101867-114848 GCF_011630105.1 Anneissia japonica | reverse complement strand
AATAAGCCTATAAATGAAAAATAAATAAAATAAAATTTTAAAATATATAGAAGTAGAATATAAAAAAAAAAGAAATACTAATAAAAACTTGAGATTTTTTTGGGGGGGGAAATAGCATAAAACAAAAAATTGGAATGGAATAACTAAAAAAAAAAAAATATTATACAGGATGGTTTTACTTTCTCAATATAATAATATCGGAAATTAAAATCTGACACATTCCTGAACAATGTTATTCTTCACGTAAAATTACTTAAATGTTCTTTGATACTTATAATACACTTAAACTTAGGTTGTTATTTGTTACATAGGTTTTAGATAGGAAACCATACACGGTAATGGCGGTTCAGTCTAATTTTAATCCGTATATACGTTACGTGTACGTGTATACTCGAAGATTTCAATACACAGACGGATGGAAACCAAACAATTATTAAGTTTGACTAACCATGAACTTGTCTAGGTATTGTTTCCCTTGATCTTCACCAAACTTGAACTCTTTAATACCCCGCCAATCCCGAATAAGAAACAACAGCGTCTGGAAGGAAGTTATAATTAGATAAATAAACTGAACATATTAATTGCTCATTATTCTACATAATATAGTGCAAAATATACATAGTGAGAAGAATCACATTCGAAATAAATAGGGAATTAATTCAGGAAGTCACAGAAACAAAACAAGTAATACCGTACCTTTTACTTACCACCCAATAATTGTGGACGAGGAATGAGAATTTCTTTTGTAGAAAAGTAGATTAACCTCATAAATATTAACAGTTATCTGATTCAAATTTTCGTAAAAAGCCACATTACTGAATGACATTGATGGTCATATGGTTGTGTTGAGCGGTTAAATCAGGAGAGTTGTGAATTTGTCTGTAAGTCTGGTAATGTAAACTACTCAGTGCTCTAGAAGCGGCTGACATAGACAAACTTTTGATACAGCCAAAAATTATAAATGTACATCAGAAAAAACATATATGAGGTCGTGAAGATGATGTAAGGTATATTTTAAAGAACCTTTAATAGCCACATCCCTAACTTGATACTGCTAAAAATAAAGTAATACAATTATATTATTATTTTTGAAACATAAAACCTATATCAGTTGTTAATCTTAAGAAGTTTATTTGTAATTTACTGTATATTTGCAGGCATTTGAATATAAAATTTGATTTAATAACGAAAATATATCCATTTAGGCAAAAATATTGTTGTGACAAACAGAATCGGGATTGTCGGGCGGTCGGTCGAAAAATTTTCAAATTGGACTACTGTATATAAAACGTAATAGGCCTTAAATGGCTGTTAAAACTCCTAAGGCAGGAGGCGATTTTTTTTTAAAGCGCTCTGATTGGCTAATGATAAGATGACATCATCGCACAAGAATCAACCAACTCGCACTCGAATACGGATACGGTGGTGCGAGTGATCCCAAGAAAGTATATACCTGTAGGCCTAGGTTTGCTTCACCCATTGCAGACTATGGTTTTCTCAGAGTAAGTTTTCTCTATTATTACTGTATACGTAACCCACAACGATCAAGGTAAAATTGTAAGGAGCAGGCCCGTAGCCGGGGGAGGGGGGTTATTGTTCGGGCGAACCCCGTTTTCTAGCGAACCCCCTCGAAATTTTGAATGAGTCCCACTCGGACGGAATGTCTGTTTTAAACTTACCTACCATTAAATCAAAATTTAGCACCTACTTCATTATTTGGTCATCCGTTTTTAAAAATTGTAGCCTGCGATAGTAACAAGCCTACATTTATAGAATATCCCAGCTTCAGAAGTTCGGAGATTTAAATTGAACGCAACTCCATCAAAGCATGACTTTACGATAGCACACACATAAGGATGGCAAACATCGATAAAAACCCGGTTGCCGTCTCAACTTTCACTGGCCTTTGGCTGAATGTTTGTAAGAAATATACCAACCGTTCCATAGCCATACTGTTCATAGCGCACACACTAAACTATGTGCTGATGGAGCATTTTGGGGATATTGACCCTCCTTTTTTCCATCCCAAACAAAATATTAATAAATCAACATGGTCCCATCTCAGTCATCATAGCCAGTCACAAAATTAGGCTAGGAAGTTTGTTTTCAACAGCAGACACACACTACACACTACAGAACGGTGCGTCAAAACGAGTGTTTGTTAATTTTTAGTGATAAAGAATCGTAGAAACGTCGTAGAATAGGCCTAACTGACTTTTGCAAAGACTGACCCCTGTTGCAAAGAAGAAAACGACATATAGTCCTTTAAGGTGGGTTATTGATTTAGAAATCAATTAGCCTAGCCTAGATATTGACTACCTAAGTTCGCTCCTCGTTCATTTAGAGTTGGATAATGGAAGGTTGTGCAAAAATTGTACTGAAAAAATTTCCACTGAGTACTTCTTGAAAGCAAAAAGAAAAAAGATCTGCCGTAACCTTTTTTTCTCTTTCGTGGCGTAACCACCACATTTATTTCAACAATCTTCATTAAAAAGGAACAATACAATATTTCTTTTTTTTTCAAGTTCTTTTCATTCTCTTCGTTTTCTTTTTTTTTTTTAAATATTTATATAATTCAATGACAACAGTACTATCAAATTATTATTATTTTTTATAATCAGTTTTAACCACAGAAAACATCAATAGTAAATATTGATAAAAAAAAACCATAGTGTGTGTATATATATATATATACATATACATACACATATATACATATATATATACATACTACATACATACACACACCTACACAGACACACACATATACATACACACATATATTTTTATATATACACACATACACAAACACAAATACATTAATATATATACACATTTACATATATATACATACATACATACACACAAAAACACATATACACATACACATATACATAGAGATACACACACAAACATATACATACTAACATCAATTTATATACACATACATACGCAAACAAACACATATGTATCTATATATACATACATACACATACATACATAAACGCCATATATCAATTTTTATTCCAATTTTCGTTCATTCAACTAATAATTACATAGCTGAAATTAAGGAGGTAACCGTAATTGTGATACTAGAATCAGTTTTCTTGTATTTTGTTTTAACAGTTAAACATTTCATCATACATTTACCACATGTCGATTTACTAGGCCTATATCTTTAATATTTTTATGAATGTATTCCTTTTATTTTTATGAAAAGAAATACATTCACACATAAATAAAATATCTTCGTTGTGTAATGGTAATTTTTTAAATTATGTCATATCAGGTATCTCAAATGTAATTCATTCATTAACAGAGTATTGATTGAACTAAAGTTCCACTTTTTCAGAGATTTCAGAATTTTTGCTTTATACAAACAGAATGAGCCTACAGTATATACTGTATAATTGTTCCAGTTATCACATTATCAAATGTTATATTTACTGGTGTGATTAAGCTATTAATTGAGTCCCATACAATTTGGGCATTTACACATTCATAGAGTAAATGTTTTTCATCTTGAACTTTATTACATAAAACGCATTTATCAGTATTTATGACGTTCCACTTGTAAAGTCTTTTATTTGTCGGTAGAATTCCATGTAGTAATCTAAAATTAAAGTGTGCGAGCTTCATTTCTTTTGTTTTGATGACCCTTTTTATCCAAATGTTTTCCCATGCAAGTTTTTTATTTAATATTCTTTCCCAATTTATTTGCGCTGTAGATGGAAATGTGCATTTGTTTTTAATTATACTTTTATATATGTCTTTGGTTTTTAATTTGCTTATTATAATAAAGGTGTTATTATCTATATTGGTAGCAGGAGCAGTGTCCGGATTTTGATTTTTTATTATCCTTTTCCAATTACATGGGATCGCATTCTTTACCATGGAAAATTCGGCTAACCAGTTTTGTTTCTTACTAACGTGTTTGTAGACAAAAAATTATTTTTCTTTAAGATATCTTTGATTTTCACAAAGGCAGAGTCAATCCAATGTTTAAAGTACAAAGGTTTGTTTTTTGAGACAACTAGATCATTTCCCCATAGGTTTTGTTCTATAATGTCATTAATTGATTTGGGAAGTTGTTTTGTCTTGTTAAAGACAGTTATTAAGGACTCTAACATTTCTTTATAAAAAGAAGGCAATTTATTTAAGATTGTACTTTTTGGATCAATTAAATTTGACATACTTAGGTAACATTCAACAAGACCAATTATGGACAAATAAAACAATGGTATTTCTTTCCATTTGCCCATGTCTTTGTTAAGCAATCTTTTAATCCAACTTATTTGTAGAGACTTTATTTAAGACTGGAAGTCTACCATTTTTAAACCACCATATTTATAATCTGTAAATAATGTTGTTCTCTTTATTTTCTCTGTTTTACCACTCCATAGAAAATTAAAAATTAATTTATTAGTTTTTTTAATTATTTCTTCAGGCGTTTTAATAATACTAGCATTATATATCAGTTTTGACAAACCAAGTGTCTATATTATTAAAACTTTACCCAGAAAAGAAAGGTTTCTCTTATTCCATGTGTCTAGAAGTCTTTCTAGGCTAAGCATTTTGTCTGTCCAATTTTTTTGTTCGCATAATTCTTGGTCATGACCGAGGTAGATTCCTAAAAACTTAATGGGCTCTTTTGAAACCCAACATAGACCATAGGGCTTATCTTGTCTATTCTGCCGTAAACTGGTGTTTACAGAAAACCAAAACCTTGAAAAAAACTTATTCTTCTAAGTCAAAAAATGTAAATTACACTCTTTCCCAATAATAGTAATAGTTTAAACAGTACCACTTCGGAAAATAGATATTGCATTATTTATTTAAAAACTAGATAAAGTTTGTGATTGTACTAATGGTCACACATCTGCTTTTCTCACTGTTCTGTACTATTATATTTATTACTGTATTTGTTAGCTAATATTTACAAACACAATTAAGGGTTGCCTTAATTTATTAGCTGTGAATTATATCTGTTAATTTCACACTTTATTATATCATTTATAAGCTGGTTTTATTATTTATAATTCGAGAAAAAAAAAGAACAATAAAGAAAAATAACATAACAGATATAATATTATTGACTACAGTGTTTTATAATTTACTTGTTTCAGTTTTTTAGATGCGCAATTTTGTGCGAGTGTAAATGCACAAGAACGAGAGAGCAATATATTGTACAGTAGTGAAGAAAGTTGACTTTACAGCTTAGATTTATACATTAAAATACAGATACAAATACCAACAATATACGTGATATGGTTAATAAAATAGACACCATCAATAAATAGTATTCATACTGCACACATTCAGAGGAAGAAAAGATAAATTGAAGTGGTGCAATACACTAACTTTTATTAATAATAATTATTATTATTACTGTTGATGTCGTCAATACTAACTTTTGACCGCTTTACTATCACTGTACACCATTTGTATACTGATTGGCTACCATTAACAGACATAGACAGTTAGGTAAAGGAAAGACTTTTCGAATAATACTGTGCCTTGTTTAGTGAACTTATTTTTGTAGTAGCTGTCAGAGGGAGGGAACAATTATTTAGCAAAATCATTTTTCCAAAAGCATTTAGGTGAAGGACAAATGAAAATAAAATTTTCATTGATATGAATTGAAACAGTGTTGTAATGTGATTGATAATGTTTTAAAAGTATCTAATTTGTGGATATTTCAGGGGAGTGAAAGTCATAATAAAAATATGTTACACTTTTATGTTTTTCTAAAATTACTATTTTTCGTTGGGGAGGGTGCGTTAACTATTCGAAATCGCTAAACAAGGTACAGTATAACATTTCTCGCCTAAAATCTGATCCCTAGGGCCTACTAAATCTAGGCCTACTATTAGGCCCTACTATGCAAACGACCTCGTTTGTACTCATAGTAGGCCCTACTACAGTATTTTCTAGGCCTATTGGTAGCAGTGGGTATTAGAGTTGTATGATCAGCTGTGACTATGGTAGCCTACTAAATGTTTCCCAATACTGTAATCTGTTATACATATAAAGATCAGGCTTAGTCGGCACGTTTCATTTACGAGGATTGTTTGGTTGGCATGTATCGCATTGCTCTGACGAGTGTGCGAGATGCCCTGCGACTGTCAGTGAAACAAAAGTGTGATTATTTCATCTTATCATTAGCCAATCAGAGCGCTTTATATGTCTCCCTATGCTTGGCTCTTCACGAAAAAAAAATCGCAGGCCAGAGTGTCTAAATTAGGCCTAAACCATAGGCATGCCAATAAAACGCCGGTAAGCTTAGACAAAAATGTAATAATAGAACTAGTATACCAAGTATTTATTCATTCATTCATTTCTTTATTTCAGATATAAATATCCATATAACAAAAAAATATAAAGACAAGTGATAAACCTATACTGCACATTCTTCAATACAAGCAATATTTACAAACTACAAATTAGCTTACACCATCAATGATGTGAAGAGCAGAGTCAACAATTGTTTTGAATCAACCGTTAGAGCTAGCACAAAGTCTACTCACAAACCTGCGTATGGTGTTTCTCCAATATTCATAAAAAGAGGGGACATTAGTCACAAGCATCATACTTGTGCTGTTGTTCCTTAGTAACTTCAATCATTTACGTAACACATTATTTACACATACTCTAAATGAATTCAAAGTAGCCTCACTAAATTTACTCCATTTAGTCATGGCGTAAACATTGACGCAATAAGTCCTAAATAATTGATATTTAACCTATGTAGAACACCTGGAAATGTCCTACATAAAGTGTTACCTCTGATACCGAGGGTCCTATACTGTTTGTTATTATCAAAACCATCATCCAGTAAATTACAAGTCACATGACCTAGATACGTTATTGACTCAACAGAATTTAAATTAGATCCATCTAATCTAATACTTCGCAAACCTTCAAATATTTGTGTTCGTGGACATAAATGCATACACTCTTTTTATACAATTTATCTTCATCAATTGCAAATACCTCACAAACATTTTTCAGATTCTGAAGTCCAGCAACAGAGGGAGCGATTAGAACCATGCCATCAGCAAAACTAACACAATTAATCATAACATCATCAATAGAACAATCATTATTAGGAAACTGACAATACGTCAGTAAATTGAATCCCCACAAAAAAATTCATTAAGTATTACTACCTGAATAATAATTATCATTGCATTTAAAAAGGCCTAAATACCGAAGCTTGCTCTTTAAATATTAGACTTGCCACAAGTCTCTTATTTTTTATTATTTTTCTCATTCTGGACAGCGCCACCAACGAGAAAGTTAATTTAGAGACGGAATAAGCGACTTGTAAAACACTGAAATCAGGCACCAGGATACAAACAGAATGACGTAATCTTATATTCCGTATTTGGATAAATGGGCGGACCGAAATAAACAATTTCAACCAATAAAATGTTCATATTTTTGGAGCCACGAATCTGAGTCACTCGCGTCGACTAGTTAGGCATGATTAAATTTAAATAGTCCTCCCTAATAAAACGGGCCTAAAATATTTAGAATAGACCCTAGTAAGACTAATTTTGGCAATGGCAAAAACAATTAAGCTTAAACGTCTAGATGGCATACCATACAAATACAACAAAACTTTAACTTTCCAGAAGGATGGCTCAGGCCTCGTCTGGAGTCAGGAGTAGTAGGCCTAGCCTACACTAGTAGAGGCTTGGCGTATTTTTAAGTTCTTACTAACAGAGGCCTACCTTTTTAACAATATTCTACCCTAAAGGCCTAAATCTGTGTAGCATGCTAGTGGTGAGCAAGGTTCCTAAGTATAGCCTACGGTTATCAGTCCATGTCGTTCTCAGCAGGCCAGAACTATATACTAACTGTTTTAATTCAAGTATAGGTAGCTAAAAGGGAGCTGGTTAGCTTGTTCTAGTCGAGACATCCGCATCTTCAATTTTGAAAATTTACCAAGATTGATTTATATGCAAGAAGTTAGTCAATCACGTGATTTACGAAATTAGTCATGCATACGATATCCCACATCAAATTTGATGTGGGAAATCGTACGCATGAATCGTTTGCCCAGGCCCTAATTCGAAAAAAAAAAAAGAAATCGAGTATGGGCCAATTAAATTAGGTATGGCGCGCACTAAGTGCAATAAAGAGTGAGTAACCTAAAATTAGGGCCTGGAACCCAGGCTATTTAAATATAAGTAAAGTTAATAAATCTAGTATATCGATTCGTCAATAATAAATTTGTAAATACTTTTAAAATAATTTTTGATAAAACACTTTCCTTACCAAAATCAGAAAAAGGAAGGAACATGAATGTCAGATGGTCTCCTTACATCTATTAAACATAAGCAAATATTACAGTATGCCCAATGATTACACTGTCCGTCTACTTAAAATGAAACAAACTACAAACAATTTCTTAATAAATTAAATGCTTTAATTATAGTCGCAAAAGCTAAGCACTTTAATTATACTTTTTAAAAACATAAAAATGACATAAAAAGCAACATGGTAATTTAATTTAAAAATACTCAACATGAATGTAACTTCATTTTTCTTCCTGATGTCTTTCGTAATACTCTATTTCTCACTTATCCTTCTTTATTTGAGCTACTGCAACATTGTTTGGTCCAATTCCTACCCATCTCATATTTTTTTTAAACTCTTAATCATACAAAAAAGGCTATCAGGATTGTATCTTGCTCTACTCCACTGTCTAATTCTTTCCCTTTACTTTATATTCTAAGCCTTCTTAAACTTCCCGATAGGTCTTTAGACTTAATTCCTATCCATATACATACAGTACAATGTCTATGTCTCATATCCCCACCCATAGAACACATTATTTGTAACATAGTGTACCAGAGAAGGGAGGGAGGGAAGTTAGGGCGTTATGCAGGGAAGGTCGTCATCTTTACGGCTCCTAGTTTTTGATGATAATGAACCTGGCTGTCACAAAATCAAAATTACAAAATTTTTTGGGCGTCTGTCTGTGAAATATTCAAGGGTCTTCGTTTTGTAGACACCCTATATGGGTGTCTACAAAGACCTGAAAAACGAAGACCTTCAATTATTTCGCAATTATCTTATTGCAAGTATTTCAGAATCATCATAAAACAGTTGCCAAGTACGTATTTCATTATTTCATGAATTTGAGTCAATTTAATGAGTTCCAAAGCGGCAGCCAACGTTGTACGTCCACTGCTGGCGGCAGAGCGCGTCTTGGTGCTGTTGCCCTCAAACAAAAGTAAGGCCTGGCCTAGCGGTACGCGTATTTTAGTGGGGGGGGGGGCGGTATGGAGGGGCTACAAAGACCTATATGGGTGTCTACAAAAGGAAGACCAAAGACCCGAGACCCACATTTTTTTCAAATTACTTTCATGCTATATGTATATACAATATTCATCTTTCTTTGTCGGGTGAATGCTTCTGCATATTATAGAGTTAAGGATAAATAGAATGAATGAATGAATGCGTTTTTTAGTCATGGTAACATTTTAACTTATTTTAGTACGGTATTACAGTGTACTGTACTTTTTAATGGCAATGCTCTTGGTATTCCAATTTTATTCTGTACTTTTCGTCTGACCTGTTGAATGTGTATCTTGTACCCTTTTAAATATTGATAATGTAATCTGTGACAAGCAAGGCAAATTTCAAGCCATTTTTATAAGTTTGGCCAATAAAATTGAATTGAATTTATAATGTATTACTATATATTCGGCTTTACAGGCATCATCAGTGCAGCTAAGGTACAGATCAAGATAAAACGTTCGGCCAACTTATAAGCTGTATGGGCATATTTGTCAGTTTCGCAGCTCGATCGAAGTTTCTTAGCTTGGAATTTTAATAAATTGAACAACTATTTAGTAGGCCTATTGTATTTGCAGACTGACAGTAGGACTAAATGTATCACTTTAATGTATCAAATCATGGAGAAAATATATAAGATCAATCACCTGTTTAATTTTTGCACTGATTCAAATAGGCTTCGAGGTTCATAGGCCTACTAAGGCTGAATCCTGAGACCACGTGAATTGTGCGTCGTTCTATCAAAATCGGACACAGTCGCTCACGTTGCACAGAGCCGCTGATTATTTAAGCTGACAGACTTGAAAATAGCGCATGCACAAAATAGTTAAGGCTTAGGCCTATTATGAATAATTCATATAATTTTACCAAACTATCCCACGTTAAAAAACATTGAGTACCGCTAGGCCAAGCCTAGTAGCAGCGCCAAGACGCGGTCTGCCGCCAGCCGTGGCAGACCGCTTTGGAAATGGAACTGGAATAAAAAGTAAATCATTAACTTGACTATTCAGGCAATAATGTGCTGAAATGACGAATACTATATATACATAGCATAAAGTGATTTAAAAATATTATTTTCATCACGATTGAGAGAAAAAAAAATATGGGTCTTCGTTTTTCGGTCTTCGTTTTGTAGACACCCATATAGGGTGTCTATAAAACAAAGACCCTTAATTATCTCATCCATCCTATGTTGGTTCCACTACCAAATGACCGATGCTGCACATAATAACATTCCTACTGTTTATTTTAACATGAAACAAGTTTGTGAATGAAATATTCAAGGCCTTTAGTAGGCCCCCAAAATACGCGTACCGCTAGGCAAGCCTTACTTTCGTTGGAGGGCAGCAGCGCCAAACATGAAACATCAAAAAAACATTATAAAAACATTAAAACACACCAGAAGGAGAACAGTGACTAAAATTTGGAAAGTTTTCTAACAATTTAAAATAATTAATAATCAGATTCATTTAAAACATTTTAAAATGTAAAATTCGCATTGCAAGCTAATTAAAATCACTCATTTTCGTTTGGCATTTTGGTTGAAGATACGTATTGCGTTAATTACAAATGAGTCCCTGTACTTGGCAACTGTTTTATGATGATTTTGAAATACTTACAATAAGATAACTGCGAAATAATTGAAGGTCTTCGTTTTTCAGGTCGTCGGTCTTCGTTTTGTAGACACCCATATAGGGTCTTCGTTTTGTAGACACCCATATAGGGTGTCTATAAAACAAAGACCCTTGAATATTTCACAAACAGACGCCCAAAAAATTTCGTAATTTTGATTTTGTGACAGCCAGGTTCATTATCATCAAAATAAAATAGAAAAAATAGGGGTCTTCGTTTTTGGGTCTTCGGTCTTCGGTCTTCGTTTTATAGACACCCAGTTGGCCGGGCTGCCTCGCTTGGTTTATCGTAGCTGAGCATCGAGTACCTGACGAATCCTGTGGTTGTACGTGTGATTCTTGAAAGTAGTAGCACAATTATGAGTATTAACAGGCCTGTCTCATTTCATTCTGAGTTAAATGAGCATTCTATTTTGGCGGATGATATGGGTATATCTAGTGAGTTGGTTGTAAATGAGCTCTTGTGCTATATAAGCAACAACATGAGATCAATGACAATTGATCATGTACACCATATATGTTTATCTGAATTTGATCCAAATGACATAAAGATAGCAAAGGATTTATTGACTGCATATGTTGACGACACTGAAGATAACCTGCACAAAAGGTCAAGGAAGCCTGACATTATGCTTAATGCTATTATAAATTACATGATCCATCTCGGCTGCCTACTTTTGTCGCAGCAGACTTATCAAAAATCCAAAGTGCTCTACTTGAACAAATCGATGCTACAAAACTTTCCCGTGAAATGGAAAATTTGAGAGTTCAATTTAAAGCGATGCAAGTTAATCTTGATCAAGCTAATTCACAACGCAATTTACTGGCTGACCAAGTGAAGATGGTTTCTGACATTCAACTAGCAATTGACAGGTATGCAGACCAACCCACCTTTGCCTCAGCTGTAGCCATAATAAGCACGAGGAGAGTAGAGCGGGCATGAATATACAGAAACTACAGAAGGGGTTTACTAAAGCCAATCATATGGAGGAATCCATTGTTGACAAGGCAGATGAGTACGCTGATGTTGATGACGAGGGTTTTCACCTGCAATGAATTTGTTGATTATCTTGTCAAACTTAAAACAATCGTAGATGAATTTAATGGTGATAAAGTCGTTATATTTGGTGACTTTAATGCTTCAATAAACGCTTTGGGAAGGAGTTGTGTAATTTCTCATTAGAGCTGAGCTTAATTTTATCTGATATTGAATATTTAGCTTGTAATTTATTCTGGCAATTTTACTTATATTAGTGACGCTCATGGAACAACAAGCTGGCTTGATCATGTGTTGACAACCTCTGGGGCTCATTCTCAAATTAATTATATTGAGGTGAATTATGACTATATTGGATCTGATCACTTTCCTTTGCAGGTTGTTTATTACACTTGTCTGGTCCAGTTAAATACTATGGTAATTAAGCATGGAAATGAGCAGTCCCGTAAATTAGCTGTTAATTGGTCAAAGATTTCTAATGAGGCTATACGCGGGTACACTGCCAGAACTGATATGCTCCTTAATGATCTTTAAATTATTAGAGACTGCTTTAATTGTAAAGACGTAAAGTGTTGTAAAAATAACCATTACAGTTGTATTAATAATCTTTACAATGGTATCATAAACTGTCTTTCAATTGAATCTAAAAAGAGCTCCCAATCTAATGAACGTATGTCATATCGCTTCATACCTGGGTGCAATGAACACGTTGCTTAACTCCATAGTATTGTGAGAGAAGCGTTTGTATTGTGGCGTACCAATGGAAGTCCTAGGACAGGTATGCTATATTACAGTACCGGCCAGTTTTATTGCAAAAATCCCAACGCGTTTTACCCGTTGTCGTTGCATTGCGTTTGCGTTGAGTTGCGTTGCGTTGAAATGAACGTTGAGAGTACATTGTTTATTTAACGATGTCGTGTTTGCGTGTCAATAATTGGTGATAGTTAATTCAACGCCCTAACTTATCTAGCAGCAACGTTATCAAAGATTATCAATAAACAACATTCGTTGATTTTGGACACCGAAGTATTGTTTGTATAGTAC
>NW_022688933.1:98910-100784 GCF_011630105.1 Anneissia japonica | reverse complement strand
TCCGGGCTTACGTCGTCGTCCACGACAACCGATCATCTTCCTGCTCAATGTCGTCAACTTAACGATATATTTAGGCCTAGGCCTAGCTTATTACAAACAATTCCTACCGTACTACGACAGTAAAAATCATGATTCGAACACGTTATTTCTTTACTACGATGTTAGTTCATAATAAACAAACGTCTGTTTTGTACATGTGTTTATTCAGTAACTGTTAATTCAACGCTTTGCGTTGAATTCAGAATAAACTATTTCTGAGCTCTCAACGATGTCAACAGTTTCAACGACAACGCCAACGAAAACGCCAACGCGTTGTCAACGAAAACGCAACGGGTTGAATGCGTTGAATTTTTGCAATAAAACTGGCCGGTACTGTATGCTATGTGCACATCTAGGTGTAGATTTAAGATAGCTTTGAAAATACGTAAAAATTATAAGGAGCAATATGAGGCGGATACTATGGCAAAAAGTTTGAATGATAATATTAATGACAAATTTTGGAATAAAGTTAAAAGTTTGAACCCATCATCCTCTAAGCCTTCTGAAATTATTGACGGGGTTAAAAGTGCTAATAATATTCGTGAGGAGTGGGCCAACCACTTTGATGAACCTTTTAATTGCATTAAGAATACCACTGTGCTACATAATAACTTAAATATAAATGACTTACAATTTATACATCCTCAATTAGTAAACGATTGTATTCTTAAACTTGACTCTGGGAAATCTCGTGGCTTAGATGGATTGTCAAGTGAACATTTGAAAACTTCTAGTGCAAAATTAAGTGTTTTACTGGCCATGTGCTTTAATTCTACGCTGACACATGGATTGGCCTTAGAAGAAATGGTTTAAGTTATTCTCGTGCCTCATAGTTAAGAGCTACATGGGAGGCATTACTAGCAAAATCAATTATCGCCCAATTGCAATAGCATCAGTAATATTTAAATTCTCCGAGAATATTCTGTCTAGGGATACGTTACGCTCCAATGACTACCAATTTACTTTTAAATAGAACCACTCAACGGATACCTGTGTTTATGTATTTAAGCAGGTTTAGATTACTATATAATAGGAACGGAAGCCCGGTGTATGTATGCTTCTTAGATGCTAGTAAAACCTTTGACAGATTTAACCACTGGACAATTTAAAACACTTATTGATAGAAATGTACCGTTAACTGTTGTACGAGTAATAAAGTCTTGGTATTGTAGTCAACAATTTCTAATACGCTGGGGAACCCAATTGTCTAGACAATTCTCCGTCACTAATTGAGTGAGACATCCCCCTTTGTGTACAATGCTTATATTTCTGAACTAAATGATAAATTCAGGGTTGTTGTTAGTAAAAATTACAGCAGGTAAAAAAGATTTTACAGCAGGTAACTTGCAAATGGACACCGAGTACACCCACTTCGGCCGGGGGTCCGGGTCCCGCTCAAGGGCCCCGGAAGCTCTAGGGTCTAGATGCTCTCTGATGCCATTAGAGCACTTTTAGAGCACTAAATAATTACTTTAAAAAATAAATATTTTTGACATATTTTTAAGGGCATTTTTGATTTGCAGAAGAATTTCAGCACAAATAACCGGATGACATATGCAGTATACAACAGATTTTGGCTAAAATTTTACTGTTTCAATAATTTAATGAAACTTAAAACATTTAAAAAATAATTAATTACCATGGCATTATAGTCTGTATTCTTTTTATTAACAAAACTTTTGGACCAGGACTACAAACAATTGGACCAGGACTACAACTCTGTGATTCTGCAGAGTCTATAGCAACTGCCCTAGGCCCTATACCTCTTACGTTTCACCGCACTAGGCCTAGTTTAATAATAGGTAGGCCATGATTAACTAGGCTACGCTAAGCCT
>NW_022688933.1:96647-98863 GCF_011630105.1 Anneissia japonica | reverse complement strand
TTTTTTTACGATGCCAAAGGCAAATAAGCCTGTGGGTCGCTTCAGTTTATCTTTATCTTTATTAATATTAGACATTCTTCTTGTTAACGAACGGAACGATGATGGAAAGAAGGGGTCGGGGCAAGTCGGGGGGATAAATTTTTACCGCTCTGACCACACGCGTGCATAGACCACACAGACGAAGATGTTTCCGAAATCCTCCGAAAAACTTCTGTGGCCAATCAGCGATTGACTTGATGAAAAAAAAATAAAGCTGTAATCGACTCACAATCACCCAATCAGAACTTGTCTTTCAACAATGGTAGGGAAAGGCCAACAAACAACAACCGAACCGACCGTGAGGTATGACCCTTACGAAAATGACCAATTCATTCCAATTGGAAATTGAATTGGATTCAATATGAGTCAGTTGGATTGTAATTGGAATTAATTGGATCCAATTGGTTCCAATTAAGAAAAAAATATTCCAATTGGAATTTTGGAAAAAATCCTATTGAGATCAATTGGATAACAAATGTCCAATATGATTTTTTTTATAAATCCAATTGGAATAAATTGGATGACAAATGACCAATTAGAAATTGGAAAAATCCAATTGGACAATTAATTGAAATTGAAATCCAATTGAAATTTTTTTTAAAATCCAATTTGATAACAAATACCAATTGAACTAAAAAAAACAAATCCAATTGGAACAGATTTCCAATTGGATTATAAATATCCAATTGGAATTTTTACTTATTCCAATTGGATAAGAAATATCCAATTGAATTGCCTTTAAATTCCAATTGGATAAGAAATATCCAATTGGATTGTCTTGAAATTCCAATTGGATAGCAAATATCCAATTGGATTGTTTTAAAATTCCAATAGGATAACAAATATCCAATTGGATTGTCTTTAAATTCCAATTGGATAACAATTATCCAATTGGATTGTGTTAATTCCAATTGGGATTTATTTGACCAATCAGAATGCAGTATTAACAGGTTTCTGGACAACTGCGTGATAAAAGTTATAAAGTTAAAATGCGCCATTTTTGCACAATGGGTGAGAGAATATGACAGGCTGTCCTGCTCTAAGTTGTTTTTGTTCATAAAAAGTAAGTATTTTTATCAATTTTGTGTTCAAATTCCTAAACTATTTAATACAATACTAAGCCTGGTCCTTTCTTAGACTTTTTTTGAAATGATTATTGGTTTAGATTAATTAGAAATTGAATTTAAAAATCGAACATTGCCAGCCAAATGCCATGGGTGACCTGAGGGAATGGGGCCTAGAATAGTGCAGTGTATAGCCTTCCTCAGGGCATGGAGGCCTTCAGGATGGGTAGATATGGCTGTATAGGTGGGGCTGGCTTTGTCTGCTACATGCCATATCGTTAGGCCTGTCCAAGCCTAGGCTATGCTAGCACAGCCTAACTCAATAATAACAGGGTAATGATTAGGCCAAGCTTAGTTCAGATTATTTCATATTTGTTTTAAACTTTTTTATTTTTTTTAAATTTAAATTTGTTGATTTAGATAGTATAATGGCCTACCTAGGCCAGCAGGTGGATACAATTTGTATTACTAGTACTAGGCCTAGGCTAGTATTGGTAGGCCTATGTGAGCCCAGAGGCCTAGCATAGGGAAGGCTAGGCTATATCTCTAGGCCTTTAGTCTAGGCCTAGCCCTAGATAAAAGGCATGCTAGGCCTAGTAGTACTGTTTAATTAATTATTGTTGATAATTAATGAATGATTATTATTATATCATCAGTATCACTATATCAAACTGCTTTTTATCTCTAGACCTATATTGTTTTTGATTGTTTTTAACAGATTAACTGAATTTTGAAGCGAAGGCTCTGCAAGTATCTGATGTCAGTTATTTTCTGTTGAAACTAAACATTAAATTTTAACTTCAACTTTCCAACAAGTGTCAAGGCTATGGGAATTGCAATTTGTGTTTTTGATATCGACCACTCCAAAAATAATAATAAGCTTTTATTTCAACACGGAAACTTGGCTCAACTAGCAGTTGTTTTTCTGCAAGGCCGTGTATAAGGCACAAATTTTACAGTATACAAAAATAATATAATAACTACAACACTTTGTAAAATTAAAATTAAATATAGTACACAAACTTAACTACTGTTTTTGATATTCACTTATGCTTATCACTAATAACTAATTGAATAACTAATACTACTAACTACTGAATTTGATAAAATAGA
>NW_022688933.1:76082-96483 GCF_011630105.1 Anneissia japonica | reverse complement strand
AATTGGAAAGTGCCAAAATCCAATGATGTAATTTCCAATTGGAAAGTGCCAAAATCCAATGATGTATTTTCCAATTGGACCCAATATGATTTTTTCCAATTGGAATGAATTGGCCATTTTGGTAAGGGGAAGCTCGACTGCGGTGTGAAGCACAGTGTCGCCTACCAAAATGCTTTCCGTCAGGTATCGCGCTATATGCTAGGCCCCCTGTAGGCCACTGTCTACTCATATATTGTCGCATCGTTGTTTACAATTTTAGATATCTTTGTTTTCTTATTTTGTTTCTAAAGACAATACCTAGCCTTCTCCTCTTTATGTAAAACGATGAGTAAGTAATTGCAAGGCCTAGGCTATACTTATACAGTAATTTATTGATCGTTTTTTTGAGTTATAGAAATAATTTTTATGCTAGGCCCTAGCCTACAGGCGGATAAAATATTCTGACAGCCGGCAATTTTTACCGGTTACCGGCTATTAACAACAACCCTGTAAATTAAGTTAGGCTAATCATGGGCGTGTTTGTAACAATATCAGGATAAACAATGTAATTATGCTGATGACATGGTTAAGCTTTTACCTTGTGTGAGTAGCCTTCAGAAATTGATACTTACCTGCCAGGAACTTGCACAAGAGCATGATATTATATACATGCAAAGAAATATGTGTGTATGGTTATTAGTCCAAACATTAGAAAATTGACTGGAGTTCCTAGTATTTATCTTTTGGAAAAGAAACTCAATTTTTTTTATTCATTTTTTGTACCTTGGGCATACTATTCCCAACAATAGATGAAAATTATATTAAAAGATCGCCCTATATGTATAAGAGGTAATGTTCTTCGTAGCAAATTAAAAAAATACTGTACTCTGGTGATGTCAGATGTTTATTATTTAAGAGTTACTGCGTCAATATGTACTGTGTCTCATTATGGGCAAGTTATAATGTATCTACTATTAGATCTTTTTATGTTTGCTATAATAATGCATTTAGAATGTTTTTGAAGTTAACCGCGCTTCTGCAGTGCTAGTGACATGTTTGTGTCTAGAAATACTCCCTGTTTATATAAATTTATTAGAAAATCCGTTTTCGAATTTAAAAGAAGGGTCACAACTAGTTGCAACAAGTTAGTTGATACTGTGTCACAGCACATTCTTAAAAGCTCCAAGCTTTATCTGAAATGGAATACCTTGTTGTAATAATGTTTTCTTTTCTTTTGTAATCATCTTATTGTAACTGGTAATTATAAGTACAGTATATGGATATATTTCCAAAATAAAAAGAGAATGAATGAATAAATGAATAACATTAGATATTCTGGATCAAAATATTTTTTATATTTTGCCCAAATCTATCGTTAACTCTGTTTCTAAGAAATATTTTTTTCCTAGCTGGATAGAACGTCTGCGCATTCACCTTCCTCATTCTACCACTCCTAACATTAACGGTGCCTATCATGTTGGCATAGCTTTTTGTTTAGCCTAGATTCCAGATGCTGAATTTGGGCTACTTATTTTATTATGATTTGTGTGCGTCATAACTAATTTAATTGGCTTCCCATACTTGAATTTCTCGTTTGTGACGCTGTGCGATATAAGAACAAAAGTATAATAAGGAACTTGCGGCAAGTTAAATTTTTGTTTTGCATCTTTGAATAACAATATTGAATTTGTAGGTCTTGGATAAACATTGGGTTTCTTGTGCAATGTGGCTGGATGAACGTTTGTCAAATAGTAGAATACACTAAGGCTAGCGACGGATTTTAATTGAGAAAAATCTATAAAAAATTAAACATCTATTAGTCCTACATACACCTATCAAAATAAAAATTATAAATGATTTGGCATTCAGTATAACTTTTCATTTTTTCTAACCTGGAAAGGGTTCTCATTATCTCCTTTAATTGCAATTCCATATCTAACAAATAGTTCAAGAAACTGCAGATCTCCCTCATCAATATAGTCTTTCACATTATAAATCTGAAACAAAATACATGAATAAATATTTTTTAGCAATCTAATAAACAATCAATTACAACATACATTAAAGGAATACCTGACATCAGTTTATCTGTTTATCTGCGGTGAATTATTCCGTTAAAAATATCAACATTGTTGTTCTTCATACAATGTGGTATATTTAATGATAGAAAGAAAATTTTCATCTGTTAGCGTTTAAAATTTCATCTTCTACAAATACAAATACAAATGGTCTTTTAGAAGGGTAAAATAGTATCAATATTTAAATTAGTTACAGGCAATTGTATTAACTTTTCAGAGTTTAAGGGGGGGGGGGGAGTTTTGGAATGCCTAATGTGTCTACTTTAGTCTGCAGGCTGTTTTGTTAGGAGGTGAAAACCAGTTCAAGATTCAAGATTCCATTTATTGTCATACATAAGCAAAGTACATGAAATTTGCCTTCCAGAGCGAGGAATACACAAAAATATACACACAGATAAAAATACAAGACAATTATAAAACTACAGTGCAAAAATATACAATAAATATATTACAGTCTAATGTAAAAGAGTTAAAAATAAAAGATATGACTATCTGGTGAATATTTTGTTAAATAGATGACAGCCATAAAGGCCAGTTCCCACTAAACGCGATCAAGCGAATTTCGCGTCGAAATGTGGCACGCACTGCTTAATCGAAGATGCGACTGGCGTTTCCAATGTGAACATGCAAAAGAATTTGTAGTCGAACACGCGAACGCCCAATATTCAAACATCGACGCGGTACGCGCGGTGGTCGCGGAGACTTCGCCTACGAATTCACAAGATTCAAGACCAACTTTTTCGAATTCGCGGACGATGGACCAATCGCAAGATTCAATTTATGTCAAAGGTCAACAATAAAGTCCCGACCTCCCGACCATTATCAAAACAAAAATAGTACAGATGTGCGCACGATGATCGACGAGTCCGTTATATGCAAATTCTGTGGAACAGTAGGCTATTCTTGTTTAGGTCTGTGACAAGGGAGCAAAGAAAATATGTGACAATGCGTGGAAAAGGATTTGCAGAGAGTTGAGTTATCTCCACTTCTACCAGTATTAGGCCAGCCCAGGTCTCTGATACCCTGCTACTACCTTAGACCTGTACAGTAGGCTAGGCTAGGCCAGGCCTACTATTTACCCTACTTAGGAGGCCTACAGCTCTAGTCCTTGAATAAATATGAACTTAAAAAAAACTATGTTGATATTCACTCTTTTGATTCATTATGGAGTTCTGGGAATGTTAACCCTGAGGATTTTATCTAATTTCATCTCTCACAGCCCTTTTCCTCCGTCTATCAATGCGATAACAAAATCACTTCTCTGTTGCCACCCGCCAATTTCGAGTTTTCGCGTGCGGTCAGCAGTAGGAACAGGCAAGCGAATCATTGAATGCGAGACATTCTTTACCGAGAGTCAACTCTTGTGAAATTTGCGCGATTCGCTTCGCTTGCCGCGTGACGCTCCACGCTTTCGCTTGACAAGTTGAGTGGGAACCGGCCTTAAGGCAAGAATGAGCTTTAACATCTGTTAGTTTTCACACAAGTTTGGCAAATCCTACCTGATCTATTGAAATTTATCTTATTTAGTGAATGAGTTTTGTCAGTGATAATTAAATCAAATTTTTTTAGCACATATTCGTCACACAGATCGTTTATACTTTCGACATTCTTGCCAACAATATTCTGTGATGGTTATTTTTCTTTGTTACACCTGGCAACCAGGCGATAGAACAGAAACATAAAATAGATTTGATGACACTTTGATAAAAAATAAAAAGTGTATCCTGGCCAACATTAAATTTGTAAAGCTTCCTAAGGAAGAAAAATCGTTGACTGGCTTTTGAGTACACAGATTGAGTATGTACTCTCCAATTAAGATTATCATCATCATCAATGATAATACCAAGATATTTATGCTCTGATGTTCTTTCGACAACTGAGCCATTAACTCTAAGTGAGTCAATTACACTATTCTTCCGGAAATCAAAGATCATTTCTTAAGTCTTCTTTAACGTTAAATGATAGATAATTACCTGAGCACCAATTTATTGCATGAGCAACTTCATTTCTATATGCTACCTCATCATTATTTGATATGAGACCTGTAATGCACACGTCATCGGCAAAACTTAACAATCTACATGAGGTATTAGTAGACCTTAAATCAATAGTGTAGATGGAAAAAAGGAGTGGCGACAAGACACATCCTTGTGGAGTCCTGTATTCGACATTATGAAGTTCGAAGCAGTACCGTTTAACTTAAATCTCTGTGTTCTATTACTAATGAAATTACTAACCCACAAAGACAGGTAAGTATGCACAATTCATACTTCTCAACTTATAACTTATTAAAACATGAACCTATACAGTATTATGCTGAGCTAAAGTCAATGAATAGTGTTCTGACATAGCATTTGGCTTGATCTAAGTGTTTATATTACATAGCTTAGGTAAATACGAGTATGTGATTGGTCGAAATGGCATCACTTGACTAGCGCTACGAGGATCGGAAACGTTATATTTCCCCATAGGGAAATATAACTTTGAAAAATGACCGGTCTCTGACGTCACCGGATTACACCCGCATTGCGCCCATAGTGAATGCTAGTCGAGCGCACGATCGATCGCTCAGGAATTGTGAATGTGTAAGCCTAGCGCTTCGAAAATGACGACTTCAAATAGGCCTAAGTTTAAATCTCTCGACGAAGACAAATTGGATAGAGTTATTGACGAAAAGGATTCTCGGTTTACAAAATTTGTTGTGAATTCATCCGTTAATGTAGGCCTACTCAGTGTATATTGTAAGGCCAAGGAATCATCAATTAGGCCTAGGCCTACTTGCATTGAAAATTTCACAGCAATGGAGCTCAACGTCTTTCTCCGGTCAATCTTCGCTGAGGTAAGGAGAGCAAACGGTGAATTGTACGCTAAACGATCGATCATAACGCTACGCTACGGACTACAGAAACATTTTTAAAAAGTGACAGTAATATGAAGTATTCCTAATATAACAGATATTGTGTAAAAGTTAAATAAAATTTCTTGATATTTTAAGTAATGTGTTCAGTTAATTATTTGCACCTATTTTTGGCTATAATATAACAGATATTGCCTTTTCTATCGGTTTAATAATAACATTTGATACCCCCTTGGGAATTATATTTTTTTTCTCAGGATTATATTTTCCCTCAGCGCTACGCGCTTTGGAAAACTAAGCAGGCAATATCTGTATAATATACAGGATGAAGCAGAGATATTAAGACGTCATCAACACATTTCTTAGCGCAATAAGCAAATTTATATGGATCAGAACATCTCTGTATTTGTTTAATCAGAGTATTTTTATTCAGTTTTTTCAAAGCATTTCATAGCGACTGAGGTCAAAGCTATTGGTATGTAATCGTTTAAGCATTTAGGTTTAGATATTTCATTTAATGGGGAGGTATTGGCAGATTTCCCAAAGGCTGGGGACACTGTAGCTGTTTAAAGACTATTTAATTCAAAAAGATGTGCAATGATTTGACCTATTTATTTAGAATATATTTTCAAAACTTTGCCTGATAATAAAGTCCAGGGTTTATACGTTTAAATAATTGTTCGAATTCTAATGCACAAATATCAAATTTTTCTAAGTCATCATTTTCATTTATATCCTTATTTAATAATAACCTGATAGCTTGTAACTCATTGCAAAAACAATATCATCAAAACTGTTACAAAAATTATTTAGATCATTTACAAATTCAGCAGAATCAATATTAGGTGGAAATAATATATCACCTTTCACATTGTTCCCAATGATTTTCTTTAAACCATTCCAAGCGCATTTTGGGTTACCACTTTTAAATTTGATTTTAATATATTTTCCAAACTTTCTTTTATCACGTTTAACCAGTTTGTCAATTTTACGTTGAATCTTTCTTTTCTCTTCTCTATTGTTCTCTTTAATCGCTTGTTTTTTTAATTTCAAAAGGTCTTTAATGCCCTTCGAAATCCATGGTTTTGAGTTTGAGTAAATCTTTATCTCCTTTACTTCAATTGTTAAGGGTTCACAAAATGAAATGTACTGTAGCTGCCAAAGCGGAATCCTCTAGTGTGGATTTATCAGTAAATGTGTCCCAATCAGTCATATCCATGCAGCATTTAAGTTTATTTACATTTTCCTCAGTCATAATTTAACTTTCTTGATTACAGGTTTCTGTTGTTTGAGTTTTTGTTTATAACATGGTAATAGGTGTATCAGGTCATTGTCTAACTTTCCCAAACCGGCTTTCACCTGTGTTTGTTCTGTATACATTTCTGATATTACCATAGCACTTGTCCGGTGTGTGATTTCCTCTTGTTGGAAAATTGATGTATTGCTGGTATCGTGGTAAGACTCCTCTGATGTCAGTTTGATTAAAATCTCCCATGATTAACTTGAATGCGTCTGGTGAACTAGTCAGACTCCAGATCATTACAGACATTATACAGTACGGATGTGGCTTCTTTTGCATTAGCTTTTGGATGAATATACTGTATACAATCGTAACAAATATTTGATTTCTCTGAGTAAGTAGAATGGCCGTAAAGAGACAAGAAGTTCAATATCTGGTGTACATAGACGTTTTTTAACAGTAATCTTCTGGCACCATCTTTTATTCATAGATGCGTACTCTTAGTTTCACTTTACGCAAATGTTGACGACGATTATTACAATCACAATTAAATACATAAAAAAATACAATGTACTGTGCCTATAGATAATCAATTGACAAATGCTAATATACTGTAAGCCCTACTTTCTTTTGTGTGTTGATGTATTTGGGATGATGGTAAGGCAAATAAAGAAGTAAAGGAGATTAACATTGAAAATCACGGATATAAATGCTCTCAATATGCAGGTGACATATCATTTTAACAAGCTCATCAGAACAATCAATGTTTGAAACTTTATATGAATTAGATAAATTTGCCTCGATATATCTTGCTTAAAATGTAATATTAACAAAGAAAAACGTTGTGGGTACATACAGATTTAGACAATAAACTATTTATTGGGCAAAATCATTTGTAACTAGAGTAAAAAATAACTCTAGTTACATTGACTTTGGTATTGTAACACATTTTAAGAATGTTTTAAAAACGTTCAAAGACATCAAATTAACGTTATAATGACGTTTCTGAATGTTGGATTAAAACGTCATTAAAACGCTCTAAAAACTCCACATAAATACGTTTTTAAAACGTTATACTGAAACGTTTTACAACCGTGAATAAAGAAACCCTTTGTAAACTTTTTAAAAAGTGATACAAGACCAAAGTCGATGTAACCAGGGTTACTTTTACGTTATAATGACATTTTTAAATTAAAACGTTACATTAAAACGTTATCAAAACGCTTTCAAAATTCCATACAATTACGTTTTTAAAAGGTTTTATTCAAACGTTTTTTGAACCAAATTTATACGTTATTAAAGGTTTTTTAACGTAAAATTGTTAGCTGGGATGATGTTCATTGTAATACTACAAAACAAAATCATCAATTTAAAAATAAAATTTGTGAACATACTTGCCTTATATCTTAACTGGCAGGTGATTTTATTGGTAGATTAGTTTGTTTTTAAGCGTGTAAGTGTAGTGTTTATAAAACAAATTGGACTGACATAAAGTTTTATAGAACTGTATTTTCAACAACATCAAACACATGTGCATCCAAGATGGCTGTTCTATTTGAATAACGCCCTCAATATAGTAAGCTATTAACAATAGAGGGCAGCAGACCAGATTAGTATTTTATCAGAATGGTGATTATTATGTTATTAACAAATGTTTAACATTACATCCCTCCCCAATTAGTTAAAATTTTCAAGGTAATTGTTTTCAACAAATACGTTCTGAAAACAAGATTATATTTATTACTAAATGTTTTCTATTGTAAATTTTTTAATAAATAAAAATCAGAACAAATAATTTTTATTGTCCTTTGTTTTCTTTGTGACATGTCCACATTAACATAATATTTCTAATTTTCACATTTCAGAGATCAGTCTCTTAGGTGCTCGAACATTTCTACGAGATCGTCTTGTAACATTTAAGTCATTTGGTGTTTCAATGTCTGTAGTTTCTATCTCTAGAGGAATTATTTCACTCTCTGGGGATTTGTCACAGTTAATATCAACTCGCTTTAACGAACATTTTTTTGTCAACGATCCGTTTTCACCTTTTGCTTTTACACAATTTCCTTTCCTTGTATAGCTTCCATCCCATTAAAGACGAATTATACGGAGTACAGTAGATAGCATATTCTGCTTTTTCTGTTTTAGAATGACAGTGTCTCCAACCTTAATGTTAGATTTACGTGTATTCAATGACTTATCTGCGTTGTCTTTGATTTTCTGTTTCACCTTAGAATCACGTTCACGCAGTGCTTGATCATCGCTTTTGTTTTCCACTTCGGGAAGTGTTGTGGTCATTTTCTTCCATATATTAGTTCAAAAAGGGGTTTGTTGGTAGTCGTATGCGGTGTCGCACCATACTGACAGATAATCTACTGGGTTGGTTGTTGACACCTTTTATGTGTTTGAGTACAAAGTTATACTCCCATTATAGACCCATAACTCAATTCTAGCATTTGCTTTACTATGAGAGTAGTTGAATATTGATACCAACAGTTTGTGGTCTGTGTGCACTTCGAATTGGTTGCCAAATAGACAGACTCAGAACTGCTCAACGCCGAATTTAATGGCCATATGCTACCATAGCTCTGCTGGCATATGCTACCACTTTTCCATCTTGACACAACATAGCAGAGACTCCGAATTAACTTGCATCTACTATTAACACAGACGATTTGGTTGCATCATAGTATGTTATAGTCATTTCACTGGTCAAAACACTTTTTAATTTATCGAACACCTGGGTGCAATCATAAGACCATACGAATGGAACCTCTTTTTTGCGAGTTCTCTTAACGGTGCGGTTATTGATGCATAGTCTGGTATGAATCGAGAGACGTACTGCATTAGTCCCAAAAATGAGCGGACTTCACTTGTGTTACATAATAATAGTGTAGTTTTATGTAGCGCACATATCCATCTAATGTAAGATGCTTAGGGCGCTTGAAATGTGGACTAGGAACTCGACCAATGGTATGGTAGTACATGGTATTTTAGTTTCGTTAATGTCTTTAATCTTTGTTGGATCTGGACTGACTCCCTTTGCTGAGAACACATGACCGAAGTAGGCCCCTTTTGTTGCTTTCTGGACTGCTTTGTCCAACGTTAGTTTGGATTCAGCTAACAGACGTTTTTGTATTTGTGAATTTATTAGGTCACATACAAGTCTGTCTCAACGTTTCTGTGAGAGTAGTGCCAAAATCACAAGGTGCTGACAGGCGCTGAAGCTCAGCCAGGTACCCAGAGATGGTCTCTCCTGCCCACTGGTCACATTTGTGAAAAGGGAAACGTTCTGCAATTATTAATGGTTTAGGTGCAAAATAATAGTTTAATTTACCTTTCACTTGATCATACGACAGCGCAGAAGGCAGGCTCACATAAGTTTCTGAGCAGCTGATCGGTGGACTGTCCTACTACAGTAATCAACGTTGCATACACGCTTATCATTGTTCATATCGTTAGCTGCAACGTAGGCCTTAAATATTTCTAGATAAGACGACCACTCTAAAGCTTCATCCGAAAAAAACGACATGTTGTGGGAACTGTATCGAACTTGTCGCCAAAAAGATGTAGTATTTATAAAACAGGTTGTAATGATATAATCTAGAAGTTTTATAGATCTTTATTTTCAACAACATCAAACACATGTGCATCTAAGATGGCTGTTCTATTTGAATAACACCCTCAATGTAATAAGTTAGTAACAATAGGGGGCGGCAGACCAGATTAGTATTTTATCAGAATGGTGATTATTATATTACTGTATAAACAAATGTTCAACAACATTACAGTAAGTATGAATGATTTGCATGCCAAGTGAAATTAGTACCCTTGTTTTGCTTTGTTTTATCGTACCGTAATTCTCGGCTAGGCCTAGCTGTACGCCTAGCCGATACGCAGTGTGGTTAAGGAAAGTTGTTTTTTTTCTGAAAATGTGCAGATTGTGCTTATTATGGCTCATTAGCATAACAATACCCCACCACACATAAGGCTAATTCAAGTTAGACGGCTTAAACCAGCCAGCTTCTTCCTCTGGTAACCGTTAAAAGTCCTTGCTCTAATAAACGTCGCAAACGCGATGATACTAATCCGATGTTTATTTCATGATAATTTATTTCTATATTATTGATGTTGTCTTTCGAAGGTAGGTGTTATTGTCTATAATTCCTAGCATAGTTAGGAATTCCTAGCATTAGTTGGGAGTTTCAATTTTCGGGGTCTGATATTTT
This sequence comes from Anneissia japonica, assembly GCF_011630105.1. Taxonomy (NCBI): domain Eukaryota; kingdom Metazoa; phylum Echinodermata; class Crinoidea; order Comatulida; family Comatulidae; genus Anneissia; species Anneissia japonica. Next base: position 86,100 of record NW_022688933.1, on the reverse strand, counting down.
AAATGTGTCTGACATAGCTTAGCTTTCGAGGTCTGAGCTTTCGGGACACGCACCCGTCCGTAATAAATCTTTTTTTTTTTCCTTTTTTTTTTTGAAAGTATATGACAAAGATACGCTCTTGACCCTAATTTGCTCCTACGAAATTAGCAATTTCAGTATTTCTTTTTCTGTAAATTTTGTATTTTTCTGTTTTCGTTGAATTTATCATTTAGTTGAAATCATGAAAGGTGGCATGGTAGTCAGATATCCAAGAAATATCATCATAATAAATAAATGTTTAATGTAAAATTATGTATCTGATATTGTTAATATGTCATATTGATATATGTGCAAGGTATACAGGGAGAGGATGGGAGTCTCCTTGTGGTACTCCAATGTTAGCTTTATCACCTAACATTCATTCTAACTTTAACTTTTACTTGTAAGTTTTCTGAAAGCAAAGACTGCTCTTTAAATGATGCCTGAGAGGATGGTATCATATTCCTAATCTTGTAATATATACTAGGCAGATGGCTATTTTTTTTTTTGCTTGATACTATTTAGGACTGGTCAAAATTCTTTTTTCTAATTCTTTAAGTGGTTTTTGGAATGAAACTCTAATGCTCCCGCCAATATCATGTAAAATTTTACCTGATCTGGCCATCTCATTGAATATAGTTGCAATAGTATTGCAAATTTAATTTAATTATGTAGTAGAAATCTTTTATTTCTAGTTCAATGATGAATGCCTAAATTGTTACCAAATCCTTAACCTCTTAAACATCTCTGAAAATGTTATATATCCCACATAAGAGGCTCGCCATCCCAAACTAAAAAGAGAATATGAATATGTTTAAAAGTAACTTTTTTGGCCACTGATACTAATATTACATCCTGCCCTCATTGGTTAATATGAACATTAAGAATTCTTAAATTTTTGCCAGTAACCTACCTGTATTGAGCTCAATATTGCACTAAGTGCAAACACTGCTGCATTATGCTTTTGGCTGGTTTTGGGATCCTGCGTTCCTTGAGTATCCATCAATATTACTCCAACCTAAAAATTAACGCAAAATAAAATCTTAACAAATATAATGACATTAATTTATTTATACGTTTAACTGTTAAAAAAAAAGCCCCTCACCTGGCAGCTTGCCTTAAAAACACATATTATAAGGTTTGATGTGAATCACCTTTTTAATGCTTTTCCTAATCTTTCCTAGTCCTCTCCTGTCTTTACTCATAGTTACTACTAATGTTCAATGTTGTATAAAACCAATGATGACGAACGCAATACCATACCATAGAGTTATAGTAGCAATTTTTACATTGTATTGGGAAGGTGCCACTGACAGTGGCAGCCAGCCGAATTATCTTTCCCATGATTGTCAATGCCACTTAATTTGCTAGAGTTGATCAGTAAGACTTTATTTAAAACAAAATTTCAGCCATAGTTCATCTTTTAGTTATAGTTAAGTTCATCCTCGACATAGCAAAACACAGCAACTTATTCCTCCATGGTACAACCAATGTAAGAAAAATAAGTTGTCCCCTTGTGATTTTCTTTCTCAAATTATGATCCCTGGAATATTATCAATTTATGGGGTCTACGCAGAGTGAAATAATATATAGGCCGTAATTACAGAAACAAATGAAAACAATTCAATGGCTTATTATACTACTAGTACAGTACTGTACTACAACACTGTACATAGTCTGTGGATTTTCCAACCTTAATCCCATGAACAAATTATTTTACTGGAAGAGAAAATAGGCCTAATAAATTTAAATTCCAGCTTTTATTACAACATAACTGCTGAAGATTTATTTTCTTTTTAGTGTTCCACAAAATTGCCGGCTATATCACACCAAAGAAAAAGGGAACGAGTTTAATTTAAATGAATATGTTAACTTTCCAATGTCTTTATTGCAATTTGTAAATAACAATTATAGGTCTATTTAGTGCAGATTTTTCAGTAGCCTAGGGCCAGATTCTGCATTGGCCTATGCCTAAAGGCCTACACAGTGGCAGCCCTAGGATATATTTTCTGGGGTGGGGGGGCTAAGATGTCCGACAGGGGGCTTGAGCTTGTAGGCCTATGCCTGAGGAGGGGGTTTTGGAGATGAGATATTGTTTTAATAGGGAACTCTGGATGACCGGAATGGCACTCTACGACTGTGAAAGACACTTTTTGGCTTGGTGTAGGCCTATATTAATTTTTTTTTATTCGACTGCTCGACGAGGTCGGCCGGAGCCCTTGACTTGTCCGATAGGGCTGGGGGACTAAGGCCCATTGTTCCCTGGCCCACGCAAGCGCCGCCACTGCCAGACAGAATGCTGCAGGTTGCTGGAAGCACTAGTGTTGGACTATGTCTTGGCTAGGCCTCAGACTATTGAAGAGGCCTCGTTCCTAGCGCAGACTTAGATGGGCCAGACCTACACGATCGTCCATACTTTGGGCCCATCGTCTGGAAATGAACTCGATGTTTCATGGGCCCTGATTGTCCGTTAGCCAGTAAAATCCATTTTGGCACAAAAATCTAGCTAGATTACATAGCAAACTGTACTGTATCAGTATATCAAAATGAAATCAATCTAAGAAACACTGTGAAAATGTCATTAATTATACTACGGATTAACGTTCATTAATATGATTAAAATTTTAAGAATCGTAAATAAATCGAGGTCGGAGTAAAGTAAATCCCTACAAATTGGACATACACATAGCGTAGATGTGAAACGTACCGCTTCCAACCACGTGGTGTTCCAGATTTTCATTGCATATGTCAATAGACTATGTAAAATTATAGAACAAGGTATAAAACATAAATACATTTAAACTGAAAATATATAAATATATAAGTCTACACACAATGAAAAAAAACCCCTATATTATTTGGTATTGGAAATAATACACTTTTGCCACTTATGCATGGGCGTCGATCGTTGGGAGACAGAGGGGACGCGTCTCCCCACTTTTCAAAGTGGGGGGGGGGGAGGGAGGACATCATATCTTTTGTCCCCCCCCCCACTTTTCACTAATCTTCTTTAATTAAAACCCCACTTTTAAAAGCGAATGGAAAGAATAACAATTACGCACGACTCATGAATTTTGTCTGTTCACTTTTCTAAGTGCGGTACGTATTTTCCGGACCAAAACCGAGTAAAAACGCAATTGCTCAAACATTTCGTAACCATCTCAGAAACCCACTAGATCGATTTTATGGGTGCTATCAGAGGCTAAATTTATTGTGAAAACAATGTACTGAACGTTGTTAAAATTGGAAGCATGTATCTTTATTAGGCCAATATTTTTGCAAAGTGCACAATTTCTACTATAAACGATTTATTCTTTTTGTATATTATTATGACCGTACATATATACTAGTGTTTAATATTATCTACATACATAGGATTACTGTTTTTTTCTAATTTCAGCCTTTAACACGAATATGATGTCTACCTATTTCGATTAAGTAATAATCCTACCAAAAGTTTACAAACTCCAGTGTTGCGTTGACGCAGTCTCGCAATGACGCCATAATAATCAGTGGCAGATTGAAGTGGGGCCGAGCCGACCCTTATTTTTAAAAAATGGGAAAAAAAAAAACAAAGGAAAATTATAATTAGAATTTAAGTCTGAGAGTGCCATTTCCGGCAATCTAGAGGTGTCATAATCATAAATTTTCTTTCTTCAGCCCCAACCATGGTGGGGCTGAGGTGATCTACTTTCCCAACGTGCAAGTCCCTCCCTGTCCCCCCTCTAATTTGCTTTCCTGGAGCCGCCACTGATAAGGATAAATTAAGTAAATCACCTTTATGTTGTGAAATATTAAATGCTAACTAAATGTTTTGTGTGCTCCCTATTTCCCTAGTCCTGTTTGATCGTAAATTAGACGGTATCATTTCCACTCACAATAATTTATCGCAACATTACTTACACAAAAGTGAAATTCAAAAAGAGTAGAAAAGCAAAAACCTCTTGATAGATTTTAAAACTACTGTAGGCCTACATGCAAAAAGACTAAATTAATGACTGTTTTAAGTTTATCTTATTTGTTTTTCATAGTTCGAATTTTGGATACGTTACAAGCTAATCAGTAGATAATAAATCATTATTTTTATGAATGTTAGTTTGCACGAAATATATAAGCGGGCATAATTATGACTAAAAAGGACAATTTTAAAAACTTTTTATGAGTATTTCAGTGGCAGATTCAAGGGGCCCAGCCGGCCCACCATTACTTTTTTTTTTTTTTTCGAAATTTAAAAGTGGAGAAAAATCAAAATTATATTCAAATTCAGTCTGAGAGTGCCATTTCCGACCAACTGGAGATGCCATAATCATAAATTTTCTTACTTCAGCCCCAACCATGGTGGGGCTGAGGTGGTAGTCCAGCTACACTCTCCATCTGTAAAAGTCCCTCTCTGGGCCCAGCTCTATTTCAAATTACTGGATCCGCCACTGGATATTTTAAAAATTTTATATGGAAATAAATGTTAATTGCATTGCTTAAAATCAATTAAAAGGCTATATTATGAGCCAGAGCTTCCGGGGCTTCGCCCCCTGGTCCCCAACCATTGCTTGGGCCTACGGCCCAAGGCTATTTTTCATCTTGTCCCCCCCCCACTTTCAGCCACAGATCGACGCCCTTGCACAAATGTAAATGGTATATTAAAAATAAATAAAGTTAATGGAAATTGCGAGTAAGAACAAATAATGACGCTTTCGGCCACCCCCCCCCCCTTTTGGACACTCTGGATCCGCCCCTGGTGATGATTATTTTAGTTGATATTATTAATGGCGATTTTATGGGGAGAAGTGCTTGCGCAGTGGACCGTATAATCATGGAGGTAGAATGTTATGATGATGGATGTTAGTTTTAGTAAAATTCATTACAAATAGAAAAAGAACAAAATTTACTTAAATTTTAGGATAAGCGTAAGTTTTGCCGGTGTTTGCATATTAACACCGTAAGATTTTATTTGAGTGCGTAATACTTACGGCGAATGCGTAAGGGTTGACAGGTCTGGAGAGCCAACTAAAATTGTGTAATGACTGAACTCTAGCTATATTGGTATGATCATTGGTAATCATTTAACTATGCTTAAAACTCTGAATCATATTAAATAGTGCCGTCTTCGCGCCTCTGTAGATTAGAACTTTTTACCAAAGAGTATAAAACTGCAAGACGTCCGACTTCCCTGATTTTGTACCTTGAGTGGATTCCCGCGACATTAAAAATCGTAACGGTACTGGGTTTGGTCTATAATTAAAATATTTGTTTCCTTTTTTCTTTTTCCTTTTTTTTTTTATTTGTTTTATTTCAAATGCTATGTTTTGTGGGCCTAATTAAGTAATTAACTGCATAAATTAAATATATACTAAAAACAGCTAAAGTAATTAAAATTACGGCCATTTTCGATTTGAATTTTGCAAATTTCAGGTAAAATATTATTTTACATTTAATGTCACTTATGCGAAAAAGAAATATTCAGTATATTGGCATATTTTAATGTCATAAAAGTACAATTATTGGTAATAAAATGTTTTAAAAAGGCGGCCATTTTAAAATTGCGCTTAAAAAAAAATATGGTACATACTTTTTAAAATTTTTTCTATATAAACTTTCATTTTGCTACAATTCGTACCTCACTAAAATGTCAATGAATTTAATATATTGCTAAATTGTAGTTAAACTCTATCCATAGAGGCTAATGTTATTTAATGTAAGCACTTCTAGTTGAACGTTACCAACAACACTAAGCTTGAAATAGAGATGAATTATAAAAACTAACATTACCACCGTCTCTATTACGATCATTTCTGATTATGACGTTGCCTGGAACATGAATTTCCTGATCAATAAAAGGAAATCAAAGCCGAATATGATAATTTATATATATAAACAGCTTATGTTTAAGTGTGCGATTATTAATTCGTTTAGTGATTTTTTTTTCAGAATTAGTTGAATGACAGTATGAATATCGATATTGCTATCATATTACAATTAATAATATTTTATTATTAATAATAACACATTATTATTAACACTGTCTCTCAAAAACTCTGTTTTAATTCACCATCATTTTTCATTCTTCAATTTCCTGTGGACGTACTTGAGGCAAATCCATAATCGTTCTTCTACCCAAATACTCTTCCGAAACGCCATAGGCCTATCACGATGTTTTATGTCATCTTTAACTAAACTGTACCATACTGATGTGTGGACATCCTAAAGTAATAAAAAAAAAAACTTGTCTTCATTAGCAGACAAATTTTGCTTCACCAAGGTATCAAATTCCCTCAACTTCTTTCTTTCAGAGCAAACTCCATTTATATATATTTTTTTCTATTCTTTTTCTTCTCTCACATTCTAAACCTCAAATACCTGCCTTTTACGGATTTCCGAAAATTCATAAACTTGATTCTGTTCCTATTAGACCCATTTTAAGTAGCATTGATTCAGCCTCCTACAAATATGCAGCAAAAATACTCAAACCATTAGTCGGTACATCCCTGTACAGTTTGAAGAATACCAAAGATTTTGTTGAAAAGATCAGGAATATAACACTTAGTGATACTCAAATTATAACGTCATATGAGGTGTGCTCTCTATTTACATGTATTCCACCTACAGATGCCATAGCAGTAACCAGGAAATTTCTTGAGAAGGACGATACGCTTAACCAGAGAACGAATCTATATGTAGATCGAATGAATGATATACTTGAATTGTTTTTAAGTACCACATATTTCTTTTATAACGGCAGTTTCTACATCCAAAAACATTGACGCGCTATGGGATCACCGATTTCTCATATCGTGAAACATTACATGGAGAATTTCGAGCAGAAAGACTCCACGGTTATGGTTACGCTACGTAGATGATACTTCTGTTATCCTTGAAAAGAATGAAGATACAGTACATCGAGATACAACAATTTTGACGAAAATAATAGGTTTACTCAGAATAAATCTGTTGACTGCAAGCTTGCTTTCCTTGATACGATTATCAGTGTAAAAGAAACGGACACATCAAGTTCAAACGCGTACAGGAAGCCTGCCCATACTGATCACTACCTGCAATTTTATTCACACCATCCATGTATACACAAGGTATGAGTTATCGCCACTCTTGAATGAAGTGCAGATAGTTATTTCTGATACAGAAAATGTTCTTTCTAAAAAACAGCACATTAGACACGCCTTAATAATAATAATAATAATAATAATAATAATACACATTTATATAGCGCCAATTCAAAAAATTATCAAAGGTGCAGGAGAAAACAAACTTAGTAACATTTCTCAAAAAGGTGAAACTTTAAGTTCTTCTTAAAAGAATATAAATTAGGCGAATTACGAACAGAAAAAGGAAGAGAATTCCACAGAGAAGGAGCTTGAACAGAAAAAGCACTTTGACCATATGTTTTGGTTTTGTTTCGAGGAGATGGAACTGTCAAAAGATTTTTTGAAGATGAACGAAGATGGCGGATAGGTACATGACATTTTAAGTGATGCAACAAACATAATGGTTTGTGAAACGCAAGTAACTTATATACAAAAGAAGCAATTTGAAAATACAACGTTGTTTAATAGGAAGCCAATGAAGACACTTCTGGGCTGGTGTTATGTGTTAAAAAAGGGGTTATCCCCCGTGGGCATTTCAGAGGCTAATAGAAATACAAACATCACTACGCAATTTTGGCATTCAGTCTGGTCTTAAACCCATAACACCCTCCGAGGTAAACAGTTAGTAAAAGTAAAGGACAGAACACCAAATGAGAAAAACTAGCATGTGGTTTTTGGGATTAAGTGCTAATCACCAGGTTACAATGAAACATAGGGGAGACACAGCAAAGCTCTACGAGCCAGAGTCAACCAAAATCGCAGACCTAGTGCAAGTGAAGTACAGGAATCGACAGTCTTCCAACACGTCAAATTTTCTGGACATACATCTAAACCAGACGTGCTTATCCTAGATAAAGAATAAGTGGTAGCAATCATGGAGATGGTAGAGAACCCCAGTTTGAAAAGAAAAAAAGGACTCCATTTCAACTATCCAGGATTTGGGACCCGGTGCTGCGAATCATTCCTCGCCACATGACTCGTGACATCAAACGGGTCAGTTGCGGAGCTGGACGAAACGTCACTCAACGGTAATAATAGTAAGTTCGAATTTTTGATTTAATTACAATTTAAAATAATAAACACTTACTGGATGAATGAAAAACATTCACAAATTCAACAGAACAGGTGTAAATAAATGATGATTTTACCAGAATTGTTGAGACCTTACAAACATTAACATCATTTCTGGCTGTCCTGGGATAATGAAACTAGAAGTGTACGCCTAGAAAATTACTGGGCAAAAACTAAGCAACAATCTCTAAGCAAGTTTGATCATCCAGATAATCAGAGCCGTCGGAACCTCACCGGCCGCACCGTCTTCGGACTAATTTTTCTCAGCCGCATTCTTATACCTACAGTATATTTTGTGAATTTATTATTGTTGTTTGCATCGAATGGTCTTTTTAATGTCATATATCGAAAAATATATACCACGCGCTTGTTTTTTTATATTGTACATTGTAACATTTTTGAGAACCATTAATTTTGGTAATCGATTTTAAGGGTATAAATAGAAAATAATAATTAATTTCTTATATAATATTAATTTTATTATGCTATGTTTGAAACATTTTCTGTATGCGATGTTTTGATGTGATATAATAAAAAACAAAAACAATGGAAAAAAAACACTTATTAATTGTAATATTTTACTAACTATTAGAAATCGTATGAAAAAAAATTAAATGTATCTTTTAAATCATTCTGACCAGTAACCATTTTTTTTTATTATGGATTGTGCTATATAGGCCTTGATTTGTTCATGTGTATCATAGTATATTTCTTATTGATTAATTTATTGATATCTTTTTTTAATGGGTCAGATTGAGACAAGTTGACGCTTATAGACCTGATCCAAACCTTAATTCCAAACGTTATTATTTTGCTCTTAAACAATTTGCTTGACTTTAATTTTCGTATTTCTCATTTATGTACTTTACTATGTTCATTGGCAAATTTATTATGTATATGACTAATTATGTTATTATGGTGAAATAAATGTTGAAAATGTTAAACTGTCATTATGACACAAAGGTATAATGGTCACAGCCCCAACCATCGTGGGCGGAGGCGGGTGTGAACTCATGTCAACTAGGTAATGTAAAGTTAATACATCGATGAAAATAAGTTTTATTTTCTATGGTATATCACACTAATTATACAGGTCTCTATGATTGGCGAAAATCGCTGATAAAATATTATGAGAATTTTGTTGTCGTTTAATTTCGACTTTAATAGCGATGTGATGATGATTGCTTATTATTATATAGTATAGTCGGTAGGTTTGAAAATCTACAAAACAAGAAACAACTAGAGGTACTACATGCCGAAAATCTTGCCTTAGTGAATTCGTTCAGGCTGCTACCCGACCTACTCGGGTTATCGATCATCCAACCCCCTGTCACAAGTGACAGGTCGGGTGACAGATTCGCTACTTACCTAAAATTTATTACCCGCTGTCGGCGGCCTGCAAAGGTCGCGTACTAGTTTATTGTAGTTAGGCCTAGGAAGGTTAGTGATCTAGAGTGAGCAAGAGATATTTCGTTTACAATGGTCAGGCACGGCAAACGTAATGAATAAGCCTACAATCTAGGCTACAACAATTAATACTCTCTTAACATATTCCTACATTTTCAATAAAAAGAAGTTATAATCGGGAGCGCATGTTTATGTGTGGTGTGATGTCAAAAAGTGCATTGGCAGTCCGTAATGAACAGAAGAAGAACTACTTACTTTCGCGCAAATATTTTTTACTGGGAATTGTTCTTCTTGTCTATACCACAGTATAATTTAAAAGAAAATACAAATTGTGTTCACACCTAAAAATCGGGAAAATTACGATACATAACAAACAAAAATAATAAGATTATCCTGGCATCCCAAGACCGAACCATTGTGTGCCC
>NW_022688933.1:25791-75818 GCF_011630105.1 Anneissia japonica | reverse complement strand
TGGCCGTGAGAGCGAGTAATTGTCTGTAGATCGTATGCAACGAAGATACAGAATATCAGTTATAAAATCAATTTAGCATTTGATTTTAATACATGACGAGTTATTCTCTGTTCCTTAATTCTAACTGTCAACTAATTAATCATTGCTCGATTCGGAGGCCCTATAAAATAGAGATTTACTACTCTCTGAGCCTAGATTGAAATACATCAGCTGTAAGCTGTAGAATAGCCCCTGGATACCTGGGAATGTGAGTAAACATTGCTGTTGTACGCCAAACGATCATAAAATATATAGAATAGACTAGAAAGAATCGTATTCTTACATTTATTTAGGCCAGCATACACACCAATACACCATGTCATTTTCAATACATATGTGTATTGAAAAAGACCAAAATTACCATCTTTGTTTTTTGAGAACTAATAAAATATATGCATCTTTCTGGCTATAGTATTCTCCCGATCGCCAAGTAACGGTTTTACGTTCGCGAAATTCGTGAAAAAAGTAAAGTAAATCCACAGACGTACAGCTACTGTCTTTTTTCATTATGGTCGGATTTTGGTTTAAAACATTTTATGTTTAATAAATAATAACATTAGATTCATAAATTGTGTATACTTTCTGAAATTTGACCATGATTGGAGCAGTGCTGGCTGAACTGTGTCCGATTTTCTCCTACTACCAAGGTCTTGTTTACTCATTGTGAAGGCCGTTTAGGCAGCATGCAGGCAATTAGCAATCAATCATCCAACCCACCAGTGACCGTTTCTTCTAAGGGGAAGAATTTTGTCATGATGTTCAATAGAACATGAACCCAGTCATTTTTTTAAGAGATAACCACTGTGACGTTTAACCTCAACCTGTGAAAACCCAATGTTTGGTAGGAGTCTGTCTAAGGCGCGATCTACAAATTATCCCCAACGACAGAAACGCGTCCGGGAAAGCGATCGTCTAATTATCGTGCCTCATGAATATTAATAAGCTAGTCGGAATATGTCCTACACGCGTCTAAACGGGTTTGTGCTGTTGAACGCGTTTGCCATTGTTTCTATTGTTTTGGGCGACAAACGCGTCTGTGTCGTTAGACCAGGCCCCGGTTGAAGTACCGTTTTTGTACATTTTAAAATACTGAACAAGTTTTACTTTGAAATGAACCAAGTTCAAAGTTTAAGGGCTGCATAGTCCTAATAGTTAAATTAAGTGGTAAATGACGATAATGGCAGCACATGCATGTAGGCCTAATTGCCGTTTGCTCTGTCGGAAAGACCTATCTTCGTTAAATAGCAGCCTACCTGCTAAGAAGCTGACGACGAACGAAAAAAACATTTATCAACTCCGTATTCGCCAAACATCATTCAATAAACTATAGAGAAAATATAACATCTATTTTCTCTATTATTAAACGTAGGCATCAATATATATTATATACAGCAACTAGGCCTATGCAACTACTGTACAATTAATATTGGGTACCTCGTGTGTGTGGATGTGATCAGTCCAACAGAGTATGCAACATCACGTGACAAATGTCACTGACTGTGTAGCCGGTGTTGATCTATACATGGAGGAAAGAACTTTCCTCCTTGGAAATTCGCTTTGAGCGCCGCTCTGACAGAAGTGGGTGAGTTGAGATGCTAGCAATAGGACGTTCGATGGAGTGCCTGGATGCCAGTTGAAAGTATGGCCTCGTCTGCTTGCCGGGCGGCGACTTCTGTATAGTTTATTTTTTTAAATCTTGCATAAATCTTGTTTTGTATTTTATATATTTTTATTGGTTAGGCCTACTGTTATTTTATGTGTGGAAGCTGTTTAATATTGGCTTATGTTAAATAAAAATAATATTGAGTGTTAAAGGCCTATGTTAATGTCAAAATATAAATAAAACATACAAGTGAATGTACATGTACCGTTGTATTTCATTAATAGGCCTAATTAGGTGCTAATTCTTAACTGACCCAAACAAATATGTAGTGTACAGAAAACAGTATTCAATTCTTATATTCGGACATTTATTTATCCATCGACAAAAAATACAAATATATGCTGTATACACATGCTATACAGGCCGCTTTAAATACATGAGTCTAGGATTCGGGGCCAGATTCTGATAGATAAATATTTTGTTATCGATGCATATTCCCGATGATTTATTTAGGTCCAAAATACAAGTATTGTGTACAGTCGGCCATATGAGCATCGTTTTCACTTTGTTTTGTATCGATATTCTTACTTTGTCATGAACGGAAATAAACTGTTTAAAAAATAGGCATATACCACCAGTTTGCATTACTGCAAATTGCCTAGTAACAGTGAATTCAGTGAGAAACGTTCCCACACAAGTAGGTTCCCACAAGGTCAAGCACATACAGTAGACTTCTCTTTAAACGCCGCCAACTCAGGAATGTAGACGCTCTAGTGTCTGATCTGATTCTTTGAACGCCGCCTTCAGGAATGTAAACGCGCTGCTGCTCCGCAAGAAAGGAATAGCCGACTGCCTTGTTCAGCAATATAAACATGTGCCATGGTTTCGGTGGTAGGAATTGTTCAGCTATATTTTAGCGAAGTGTTACTTTTTTGTACATTCATTTCTTACATGTCATTTTAATTCTGTCATTGATCGTCATAATAAAACGCACCCTATTTATTTTTGGTTGCCCGACGCAGATATTTGGTTGCCCCGGGACGTCGGGCAGGCGATTCTGCGAGCCAAGAAGGCCTACATGAAAACATCAAAATAGTAAACAGTGATATACTAGAACCATTGCTGGATGATGGTTTAACCATTTTTAAAACATAATAATATCTATAATAATACAAACATGTATTAAATTTATATAGCCTACACAGTAAAACAAACAATGCCGTAGCATACGTTGTTCTTTGTGCGATATCACGTGATCGCCACAACAAACTTTTTCAACTGCGGCTGATCCAGGTCAGTGTTTACATGCTGTATTGTGCGGGCTGTGCAGACGAGGCACGTGAGAATTGGAAAGTTGGGCAAAAGGTACTTTTTGATAGGTCAATTCGAACATCGCACAATATAATCTGGGTAGGAAGGTTACTGGCGATTGCTTTCTCTTCTATAAAACCTACAGGTAACGGTAGGGCCTAGCCTACTAAAAATACAAGAAACATTGGGGTTTCCCCAACAAGAAAAATAATTAAATTTAGGCCTTTATTATAAACATTTCTTCGTGAACTGTCACCTAGCGTATAGCATTTTACTACCAGGCTACTAATATTATAAATATAGGCCTAGGCCTACATAGCCTAAGTACGGAAGGGACACTGAACAAGTTTTGAAGTTGTTTAAAATTCCAAATTCCGCTGTGAACGCGTTTAACATTTGCCATTCACGAGCAGTCAGGCATATGAAAAGGGGAGGAGTTAACTTTAAAACGGAATAAACGGCTCGAACGACAAGCTTCCAAACTGCATTTCACAGACGCGTTTGGGAGCTTGTCATATAACAATAGTAAACGTGTTTGACCCGTTTCTGTCGTTGGGGATAATTTGTAGATCACGCCTAATGCAGTTGGTCTAATCGTTAATTCACTAGCAATATTTGATAATTTTCACGATAGTCACCCTTGTGATTTTTTACCTGTAGGTGAAGAGTAGTTTTTCATGTTTAGAATGTCCTAAGGATCATTCCTGGCAAATTCGAGCTCAATTGGGATATTTTGAAAATTTGACCCTGATGACCCCTATGTAACCACTGATGACAGACAGGGGTGTAGGAGGTGTCACTGGGTCTTAATGATCAAATTTGATTAAAATCGGTTCAATCGTTTGCCATTAGTAACATTTTGAACCTTTGACCTATCAACTTTGACATATGGGATGAAGAGTATTTTTTCGTGTTTAGAAAGTCCTAAGGATCATTCCTGGTAAATTTGAGCTCAAATTGGGCTATTTTGAAAATTTAACCCCGATGACCCATATGTGACCCCTGATCCCAGACTTAGGTGTAGGAGGTGTCGCTGGTTCTTAATGACGAAATTTGATTGAATTTGGTCCAAGACTGTGCTAAGTTAATTGTGAGAGAAGTAATCTTTTATACGATTTTTGGTTTTTTGACCCAATGCCCCTTATGTGACCTTTGACTCCAAGTTGTATACAACACATAAAAATGGGATGTGGCACCAGTCCTACTGATCAAGTTTTAATTAAATCGGTCCAGTAATTTGCCACTAGTAGCCTTTTAAAATGTTGCCAGAAAGAAAGAAAGAATCTGCTCAGAAACAGAACCCAGTTCCAGCATGCTGCTGACTGGGTAACAATCTACATAAGAAACTTCGCCCACACCTCACAATAATGAGGGCGCTACATTGGCTTCTAATACAGAGCCATAGATAGAAAGAGTTGCGACATTAAGAATTTAGAAGCCATTTTGTGTCATACGCGATGCGCGTTCTGTGTCTAACGTGATGTGCGTTCCTGTGTATAATATTGTATAATACATTTAGCGGCCCCCTGTATAGTGTAATTTCATTTAATCATTTTAGCAGTCGAATTTCATGTAACTATTTATAGATTTTTTTAATGATTTCACTACTTTATATCCAATTTCATATTATAAAATAATACTGTAATAATTTACTATTTTTAAGCAGTTCTTTAATCCTCGCCGATAGACCGAGAGAGCCCCTCGATGGCAAGCATTCTTTAATTAGGCAATCCTTAAGTAGCTCCTATTATTTTTTCAAATAAATGATATGTGACGACCAGCAAAAATTAATTAAATATGTATATCAAAATGTAATTTAAATCCGTTTAGGGTATATAGATTGTTGCTCTTTAAATTTGAATATGAGCGAGCCCTATACAAATCTTATGTTATTAATTTGATTATTATTATTTATAAATATTAAAATAGTATAGGTCAGTTGGCCGCAATATATAAACTGTGCTTTGCTGTAAATGTTATAAATTGCAAGTGTTAAATGATATACAGTATCTGTGATATATTCAACTTGTGTAATTATCGTACATTTTATTGTATAAAAAGTCTCGCCTCTATTTTAATATTGTATTATGGCTGTACAGTATGTTCCTTTTATAAACACACTGCAAGAGCGTGTCCGCTGTTTTAAAAGCGTCGTTTCCAAAATAAAGTTATAATAATTATATAATAATATGCAATATAAACAGCAAATCATTTTAAAGATATTAATTTATGAGTAGCGCCCTCTATAATATAACTTTCTTGAAAGACATCGTTAATCTCGAGTATTACAGTATTACTAGGCCTATTAATTATGATGAAATTATGAATAAACCTCAAATAACAATTATAATTACAATAATTATTAAAACCTATAAATCATTTGCACAAATTGTAACTAAGCAGTAAGCTGCTACTGTGAAGCCTGGAACCTGGAAAACCAAGCGTAGGCCTGGCGTTCCCGTGTGGGCCTATAATACTGTATACAGGAGCTCAGCCTAGATGGAAGCATTCCAAATGTCGACCACGAAGTCGCCGCTAGCCTAGCCTATAAATAGTATTAAATTACACTGAAAAGAACTAAAGGGTGATATGGTATGGAGATCGCAACTGCCGACTCCATATACAATATAATTACTTGACAACATGTTAAACATACCTCGATAAATGATATACTGTAGTATATAATAATACATGAAAATCCAGTGTGGTAAAAAATTGTAAAGACTGTCACAACGATCTCATGATGTTGTCTCCCACCGATAACCAGTTCGCGCGTGGCGGCATAGTAAATTATTACGCGCAGGCGTAACAACATGTCATGATGTCATGACAAAACCTTTTGCTTCCAAACTCTAGTGAATTATGATAACATTAATTTCTAAGCTCACTTTGTTCTATATTCTTTAGTGTCTCTTAAATTAACTGAAATGCGAAAGCGAAATACGAACTCATCATGGCTTGTGCACACAGTAAACAAACTGTTTCCTAACAAGAGGTGGTGCCCTTAAATTTCCTAACACCAAAACAATGATGAATTTTACTCTATAATATTTCTTGAAAAAAAAAAATCGCACCTCAGCCCTATAACCATGGTGAGGCGGAGGTGCGTGTGAACTTAGGGGGTAAAAGTAGGTATTACTTTTATTTTTTATGCTGTATCACACATATAATTTACATCTCTGTGGTTGCCAAAAATCGCTGATAAAAGATAATGAGAAAATTGTTGGCATTTCATTTTGACTATAATGGTGATGGAATGATGATGGATTTTACTATAATATAAGAGTGCCATTTCCGACCATTTAAAGGATACTATTTTCTCAAATTTTCGCACGCCAGCCCAAAACAAGGTGGAGATGGGGTGGTGTGGACACACGAAATGTCCCCCCCCCCACCCAGAATTCAAAACACATCTGCATCCTTGCTTTGTTGAGTTGAACATGGTAAAAGTTTGGCCCTCATCATCCTTACTCCCTCCCCCACCTCCCTAAAATTTAAACCAAGATCTACCCTGGACTAATACTGTATAATCTTCTGCCTTAATAGCAACCTCAACTATCTGTATTTTGTGGAGCATTGTGATACATTCTCTTCAGTGGTTGAAAGAGGTTTTAACGCAGCATGGTTTAACGCTACTCTATTGGCTGCAGTCATTCAAATCAAAGTGTGCTGCTTTCCTTGGGTCTTCTTGTAGAAGAGACACGTCGATGATGATTATTTATTATGTTACATAATGCGTTCGTCGGCATAATGCCTATGTTTCTTTTAATACTCTTTAAAAGATTATTCAGGTATGCCTATGTGATTAAAGTTGAGGGCCAAGTACCGTGTCTTGTGATACTCCTGATCTTACTTTATCTCCATGTAAGCTAGTGCACGCCTTCTATTACTACACTTTGGATGCGTGCTGTTTGAAACTGCTAAACCAGATGAGTGTTTTGCCAGTACCTTTTGAGTTTAAGGAAGAGTCTTGTCTAATGCTTTAGAGAAACCCATTATTATCATGTAGCTCAGATTACATTTGTCTAATGTTTTAGCCACGTGGTGTACGAAAAACAAACATAATTTTGTGCAGTAACATGAGAAACTCCCAATCCTCACAACTGGCACAAATGTCTGTAATTGCAAATTTCATATATGTAGAGCATAAAGGAATTTAACTTACTTTTCTACCGTCAGGTAATGTTGCGGTAAAAATTTGATTCCACATCCAAATACCAGTTGTCACCCTGTCAGTACCAGAATTCCAAGGAAATCCGCTAGGTCTATTGATCTATTAAATAAGATCAGTAAATTGCATAACAGAACATTAAAATTATCAATAATGATGACAGTGGCTTTCTAAATTGTTTCCCAGGAATTACACGTCATGTCAAGTGTACAGCATTGTTTGTTTTTCCTAAGTTATTTAAGTATTGAAAAAAAATGAAGAACACAAGCGTTTATACAATTTATTCATTTTTCAAATTATTATTTTTGGAACTTTGTGTTGAGTAAAAGAACGATGACGTAAACAAAGCTTAAATTCTTGTCTCTTTATACAAGCACTGCGAACACAGTATCTTCATAGTGGACAAAAATTCCAATGTTGAGGCGCAAAAACTATAGAGGGCGCGGTAAATTTAAAACCCTCTTGTACATTCGTCACTCGCTTTGAATATTCTTGAATATAACATTACTCCTTTGGCATGATTAAATTTTTTTTTTAAAGAAGAAGAAAGAGTAAACCAATATTTATGTTCGCATACTAACATCTTTAGAGAGGTGGTTGACCAATAAATTGAGTAAGTAAGATTTTCCAGAGCGAAATATACCAGCAATCGACAAAACAATCACTGGCAAATCCTTCAACTGGGGTTGCAACAAGGTCTCTTCAAGTGTTTGTTTATGGAGTTCGAGCTTGCCTGTTTTCATCTCAATTATTTGCACTGGCTTCCCATGTGAATGTCCTAAAAAGATATAATAAAAATTATATAAGCAATTTTGTTAAATATTTAAAGGCTAAAGTCAGATTGCTGCAGCAGTGCAGTGTATGTTGTGTAACAAATTGACAATGTTAGGTATTGTGTCACTGTTTTTTCTTTAATGATTACTTTTATTTTCTGGTATTAGACGAAAAAAATCAAATGTGTTTCATATTCACAGTGACTTCCGATTATCAAGTAATTTGTACGTATAAATCTCTGATCATAAAGGCAGGAGTAAGAGATTAACTTGGAGCGTAATTTTGCTTAATTGCGTATAGGTGTGGTCTCTGACTACCAGCTACCGTAAAGAGGCGTTTATAGTTGCAACATCATGATGTTCACATCATTCCGCAACGGTAGGGGCTGAAATGGACCATAGAATCGGGGTAACCGTTTACTCTTCCGAAAGATGCAGTAGGCTCTTTAAAGTGCACACGATACAGGTTTTGTTTTACTGGACCACCGTTTTTAAGTCCCTATCTGAGAAGTACTTGGTTTTTACTAACCGAACCATTGGCGAGAAGCGGTTCAAATCAGCATTGTTGAGGTTGTTGTTACTGGTGCCTGTATGTTACCACTCGACTCCCAATTGTGTTTTAGACAACTGGTCTCATTTCCATCTAGTTTCCAAATGGTCCTAGTGGCTGGAACTGGTCCTCTATTCGCAACTGGTCTATTTCTAACTGGTCTCATTTACAACAGGTCCCATTTCTAGCTGAACCCCAGTCGAAACTGGTCACCACTTGAAATCTGGTATTAGGTGGCAATACCTCTTTGTGGTATTAATGAAAATGGCTTTCATTTACACACCATATTTCTTTACATGTTGGTTTACACGTAAAGAATTACCACTATAGTATAACCCTAATTCTTGATTATTTTTCTGATAAATAGGTGTTTGTTTAAATATTAAGAAGTGCAACTTATGATTGTTTAAAATTCATCCAAAAAACTAACTACATGCCTCAATCAACTTCATGAAATTTCCTTTGCATAGAAAATCAAATTCTTCTTAATAGCATATTGTGCATTCTGAGTACAGAAAGAAAAACAAGCTAAACTGAAGGATCGGTATTAATATCATTGATGTATTGAAATTAAGAGAAAGCCTTGCTGAGATCCACGTGGAACTCGTTTAGGTAACTGGTTTAGGATTAGATATAGAATGTTTTAATTTAGTGCATTGGTAGCCATTGGTAAGGTAACTCTTGAAGAGATTCTATATTTAAATAATTTGGAAACAAGGATATCACAAAGATGTCAATTGCAAGTTTATTTGATTCAAAAATTTAGTTCTAATCTCGGTTAAAAAGTAGAGTGAAAATACTGTAGACTTTACGGAAGCCAGGTTCGTTGTTGAGTAATACATTGTTCTTTTGAGGAATTGGTATGTTTAGTCAGACTTTTAGGTTTTGTGGAAATGTGTTATTTATTGTTTATTTGTTAGTTCTTTAAACTGGGTTACCTCTTCAGTAACATGTTACTATTCACCCAGAGGGGAAAAAGATTTGAAAGATTTGGAAATATTTAAAGGGGTTAAAACTAGGCCTATAGCCCCAGGGTGGTATCAAGAGTGTACTATGCCCAAAGAAGAAAATAATTTTATCACAATGCTGTAACATGTAACTTAAATTAATTTAAAATTTTTAATTAAATATATTATAAAAGTAATTATTCGAATAATTATATTTTTATATTCTGTAAACATTTGATTCATCCAAAATACATCACAAAGCATCTTACCTTCCGCAGAAGTGGCCATGGCTATGATCTAAAAGGAAAAAATATTGTTTTTAGAAAAAAAAATACAATCTTATTTAATATTTAACTAAATTAGTACTTGCAAATTCATTAAGTCATTGCTTGTGTTATTTATTTGTTTAATTTAATTAGAATATAGTACATTCATTGTGCATTCTTTGTTTTCCAGCAATTAGATATTCAATGTCTTTCTTTTAATAAATTAAGTAATAAATAAATTATTTTTTTCAATGATACCAGTTATTATTAATTCTGTAATATATATTATTATACCTTAATACCAAATTTCTGGTAACATTTCATTTGATACGAATAGAAAAATTTACAAACATTATAAATCACATTTTATTTTGTGATAGGTTTTGTCTATTGGTGAAGAAATATAGTAGGCGCCAGATACTTAAATATTGTTTTTAGGGAAAAAAATACAATCTTATTTAATATTTAATCAAAATAGTACTTGAAAATTCATTAAGTCATTGCTTGTATTATTTATTTATTGTTTAAGGCCTAGCCTTTTTCCTGATTTTAGGTTCTATTATCAGGCATAAAAAGGCCTATATAACACTTTCGTATTGACACATTAATTTATAAATATTTTATTTGAACTCTTTTAAAAGTTGTTAAAACAGATTTTTTTTCCCGAGATTTTGACAATTAACAAACATAATATCAAGCATATTCGATCGAGTCGATAAACTTCATCTTAGAAGAAGCGCTCTAAATTAGTGTATAATATCTGTAAATAAGGTACTATCAATTATTATAATTATGCTTATTCCAAAGGCTACAATCACAGTAGTATAACGCAGTCGTCAGATAACGTCTATGATTCGAAACCTACTGGTCTGAATAACTGCAACTACATAGATCGTCAAAATCTCCATCTAACAAAGTGAATATAATTCCATATTTCAACTTAATTGAGGAAAAAAATAAGTATTTTAATTTAGTTATTTACTCCTTGAAAAACGGGTTTGAAGACGTGTCACTTATATTCCTGTGGTTTGACTCAATATAAAGCCAGTAAGAAAAAATAAGCTGATCATCCTCTCCCTAAAAATTATTTCTTTTTTTTTTTTGTAATTATTTTGTCTTTCATTTGTTTGTTCGTACAGGGAGTTGTAAGAGTGTACACATTCCACCTGATCAAAAACTACACTGGAAGATCCGTCATGTGTAAACGATGCCTTGCTCTTCATAGGGGATTTAAAGATGACATGAATCAAGAGGGTGCTTTCATTACAGATTAAAGAAACATAAAGCAACCTCCCTGTCTGTCTACCGACCGATCATTAGATTTTTTTTACGTGACCTAATTTGAACTTTTAAATGTGGAGCTGTCCTATCCATATTCAACACTTTGTGACTTGTAGACCTTAGAGTATATAAATATAAAAGTTTAAGTACGGTATATCTACATAAATTGTTTACTTATAATCAATGTAGAAACTTCAGTAATATCTTTATTGTTTCACAAACATATCATTTCTAAAAGGAATGTACAGTAATTTTGCCTTACTTCATTTATCCTACCTTACCATATACCAAAACCTACCATCAACAAAAAATGACTGTTAAAGTTAAGCCTGGACAAAGTAAATGCATAACGTTCACCACATTTTATCCATGAGTTGTCTAAGAGAAATACGGTAACCTGGACTTTAAATCTAGGCCCAGTGACAAATTTTCCTAGAATTTTTGTGCATTGCCGTCTGTATTAGGCCGATGTTCTTTAAGTGATCATGAATAATTGTTCTATGTTAACTAATCGCGATACTAGAGGGTAAGCGAGTGAAGCGTGCGCATCCTCTAGTTTTAAACTAAAATAACCTTGCTTTCAACAAAAAAAAAAAAAAAAAAAAAAAAAACAACTGATCGATAATCACTTGATAAGTTCCAAGTTTTGGTATCATATAAAGATGTAATCGTATCTAAATCGTTAATTGCATCAACAATCGAGCGAAGTCTTACCTTAAACAGTGTAGTTTTAAAAATATATTGTAAATGAACTTTTAATAGTATAATATAATTTTATACTGACTGAAAATTTAAATGTATTAAAATTCAGGATCTTATATCAATCAGCTGTTGATCAGAACAGGCTGACACAGACTTGAAAATAGCGCATTTGCACACTATGTTCTATAAGGATGATGATTATTATTTGCTATCTTACAGAATAACAATTGCAAGGTGCGAGGTACAAAACTAATCTTATTTAAAAGGGCAGACTATGTTTATCGATCGAGATCATATCATTGAAGGACCATCAATAACATGTTCCCCGAATGAGAACGTGTACTATAGATCGCTCGAGAAAAACGTAAGCTACACGTGGTAATTTAAAAACCGTGTTTGAAGTGAAATAAACCTAAGACCAGAGATGTTGTGTTCATCATGAGTAAAAACCCAAAGAAGGGGAAAACTGTACAGAGTCCGAATTTCGAAGGCAATAAGCCATCTTAAGCTACCCATCGTCACCAATGGGAATAAGAAAGGTATACGCTCCGGTCAGATTAATGCGTACAGAAGAAAAAAATCTATGTGAGGAAAGACAATGGCCAGCTCTCCTTGGCTACTGAGCATACCGGTGCCGAGGTTAGTGCAGTCTCGTATGCTTGATCAACAACGAGGCCACATTCTATACTGCTTTGCAGGCAATTACAAATGTTGAGGAGTATGTTAAAGACTCTCTAGTTCCAATAATAAAAAAAGCCTTTAAACTCGGGAAGCAAACGTAAATTCCTTTATGGAATTCCAAAGTAAAATATAGACGATATTGAAGAAAAAGGTTAACGTTTTAGCCTTAGAATCGGATGAATTTAAGCGTTATACTCAGAGACAACACTTAATCAACTTATATATTCAAGAGAAAATTAATTAATTAAAACGATTTAGCAGAAGAAATAATTTGAGAATAGTAGGAGTAAAACGAAAGAAAACGAGAACTGTGTATCTGTGACTAAAGCCATTTTTAAAACACATTTCGTCATGGCAGATTGTAAAATAGAGCGAGCCCACAGAGTAGGTAGAAAGAAGGGAGATAAGACACAGCATATACTAGTTAAAATGTTAAGCTACGTGGATGAAATTAACATCATGACCAAAAGTAATAAAAGCAGAACAGTTTTTCATTTCGGATGATTTAACAAAGGAAGACCTGGCTGAAGAGCTAAATGGAGGAAGAAACAAGTACAAAAATTTTTTGAAAAGGTGTTATAACGTAGTTGCCACCATATAATGTAATATAATAATTATTTTGTAACTGTTGTAATATTATTATTACTGTTTTCTGTCATCAATACTTCTCGTCTTCTTGTATTGTTAATACAATAGTTTTTCTTCGTATTACTTTGTTACTAATTGATATATAGTAACACAATTACTTTGTTACTAATTGATATATAGTAACACAATATACCACCACTGACTGTAAACAACAAAATATATACTACAGACAAGGAGATTGCGCAATCTCTAAATGATCAGTTTTCATCTGTTTTCACAGAAGAAAATACGGGAAACATACCAGACTTGGGAAACTCACCATACCAAGATATACCAGACTTGGACATAGGTTTATATGGTGTAATTACCCAGCTCAAACAACTCAAATGTAACAAGGCCAGTGGCCCAGATAATATACCCGCGCGATTCTTACAAGAATACGCATCTGAAATTGGTCCAATATTGCATTTTATACTCAAGCATCTGACATCTGGAGTACCACAAGGGTCCGTCTTGGGTCCAACCCTCTTTTTGGTCTATATAAATGGCATAGTAACGAATGTAAATTCCTCCCTCCGCATCCTTTATAGAGAAATTAAAAATATAAATGATCAAGAACAGCTTCAAGATGATCTGAATAGAGTTCTTCAGTGGGCTGACCAATGGCAAATGTGCTTTAATGCAGCCAAGTGTAGATCCATCTCAATCATTCGTAAAACAAAACCGTGGAAACATACATACATAGCTAAGGGTCAATGCATAGAGGAAACCACAAAACACAAGTATCTGGGAGTTACCATCAATAAACACCTTAACTGGAAGGATCATGTCCAAACAATCACTTCAAGCGCACGTAGTACACTTGGAGTACTTAGGAGAAATATATCGTCATGTTCTCCCAAAGTTAAAACCCGTGCCTACCAAGCTCTAGTGAGACCAAAGTTAGAATACTCCTCGGCAGCCTGGAACCCACATACTAAAGCCCAGATAAATGCACTTGAGGCTGTGCAACGGCAAGCGGCGAGATTTGTTTATAACAACTACAGTCGAACATCAAGTGTTACCCAGATGCTGGAGCAGCTTAAGTGGGATTCTTTAGCTACCAGGAGACATTTAAATCAATGCTCAATGTTTTATAAGATTCACAACAAACTTGTGAATATTCCATTCCCATCTTGCGTTATTCCAGCTGTTCGTCAAAGTAGAACATCAAACATCCTGGCCTATCAGAACATACAAACAAGAGTCGACAACTATAGATATTCCTTCTTTGTGCGCACAATATCTACGTGGAACAGGTTACCAATACAAGTAGTTACAGCACCAACACTTACCCAATTTCAAACTTTGGCATTGCCAGTACTGAGAGAGTTGCTTCTTACAGCATCCCACAAACAGTTTTAGCGATCGAAATATTTTCCAATTTTACTTGCACTCTTAAATCACTTGTAAATTAACTTATACTGACTGGTTTTGCGAGCACCAAACAGCACACTCCAGAGCACGAAACCTCCTAGGACAAGCAAGATGCTTTTTAAGGAGTATTTAACTCAAGACTCAAGACACACTCTTTGTCACCAACACCAGTAGAAAGATAAGTCTTCAATTTAATTTAGCCAACACAAATATAATTTAACTTCAAATTCTTAGTTTATTTCAGTTACTATGGCTAACGACAGGTACGCTTTCTGCAATATAAAGGCTTTTTCAATGAATGGAATGACCTGTACGAAACACGAACTCCTGTAGACCATATCAGTACTGTTACGATTTTAATCCTGCTTGCTGGTCGGCCGTTCCGAGGCAAAACAACGCAACTGACATTTTTGTCGATTTTGAAATATTATAATTTGGGAGCATATTAACCACTTCTGATTTACCTGTGAAAATTTCAGATCTCATTAATGAGACATTGCGGGATTAGCACAACCTATCTTTAAGCACAAACCTAAAAATCCAGTGAATTTCCGTGGTTAAACAACATAACTGCAAGATTACGGTGCAAAACAACATATCTACGATGTAGATACGTTGTTTAATTTTGCCACGAAATGAACGAGCTAGATAATACATGGGATTTAAAAATTGTTTTAAGCTGATAGAGTTTTGCAAGGCAAATTCAATTGGTTAATGAATAAGCAATAACAGCGATCGACGTATGAACAAGCTAGATAATACATGGGATTTGAAAATTGTTTTAAGCTTGGTTATCCATGGTATTTTGATATGAATGTTCAATAACAGCGAAATATGAACAATCTAGTGTCATGAATTCCTACTTCACGTATTTCCGAGCGGTATAGAAATGACTAGGAATCCCTCTTTGACATATAAAATATAAAACACAGCTCACAATGTTGTAAAACAACTCACAAATAAACTTTTATTCTGTATAAATTCCAACAAGAATCCGGTCTCAAAATAACACAACATTCATATTAACATGTGTTTCAAAAAAAGCTCCAGAAAGATAAAACTGTCAGCTTATAATATACCCTAGCTGTACAACTCCAGAGCATTCAAGAGTATTCTATATTGCCTAAGTTCCCCACTGGTTACCTTTCATCATAATTAACCAATTAGGCTCATTTTCCTCTATAGTACCCAAGATACCAAAAGATTTCAAATATTACACTTGGATTCTAAATGGTGTCATGTGTTCCTATAATTACCAATAAGGTTTACACTTTTTGTTTGGTGAATTAAATGTTATTCTAGAATGTTCGATATAATAAACATGTTACAATAAGGAAAGGAATGGTAATTTATTACACTAGATAATGCATGTGATTGTCCAAAACGTGATAAAATCCAAAAATATGTCACACTTATAACACAATACCGAACCTGATTGTTCCTGAAGCAACGTATCCTCGGATGTCCTAATCTTTGCAATAAACAGACGGTTGTAATTAAAATTTTATATATAAACACAATGTCTATAGATATACAATCCTGAACAATTTCGAAAGGGTACGCTTATTTACTGCAAGTTGCAAACATGCAAATTTTAACTCTATTGTTTTTCAAAAAGCCAAGTAACGGCCGTGGTGGTTGACTGCACTGTGAACTGTGCAATGGAAGGTTCCGACCGTCTGGCGGCGCTGTAGTTATTGCTCTTTTAGTACGAGAGCAGTCAATGACGCGCACTTCTCTATAATTTGTAACACCTAATAGAGTAATACACTCCGACTGCAAGCGGCGCGAAAACGTCATGTCAATAATATCAAACCCATTTCTGTCGCATATATTGAGTGGTAAAACAAAGCAACTTTGTTTTTGGAACGAACATTTTATTACCAATACTTATAATTTTATTTAAAATGTTTTTCAAAGTCAACCTAAATTATGCTACATTATGCTACGTTTTGGTGAAATTATGCGTAGCATAATGCTAAATGCTACAGGGGTCTAAATTATACTACAAAGCATAATTATGCTACATGTGGCCACGTTGACCAGCTGTTTAAGGAAATTAAAATGTCCAAGAAAATGTTTTTGATCACGTGACTAAATGTCGCTTGCTAATTAGTCGGTTTATCTGTCAATCAAATCTCGTCGAGATGATAATTATTTTATATAAATTGGTTTTTAATTTTATTTACAGAGTAAAATAATAAATATATAATTTAAGTCTATTTTATATAAGTGATTTTATATTCTTATAAAATATTTAAAAAATGTATACAGATTTGTATATATATTTAGATTTAGATGGAAAAGTAAGTTGTTGTTTGCCTAGTGAACATATTTGTATCGAGTAAACTGTGCAGTTATACCTTTTTGCCATGTTGTTTGCTATAAATAAACGAAGTAGTGCCTTTTGCCATGGTTATTTGCTGAATAAATGTTGTAGTTGTGCCTCTTCGCCATAGTAAATTGCTAAATAATCGTTTTAGTTGTCTCTCTTTGCCACTGTTATTTGTAGTTAAAATGTGAATTGTTATTCTGTCATGGTTAATTATTTTTATTACACGGCAGTTACTATTTTCCCATAGATTTATTTCCATAATATTAAAATATTTGCCATTCAAAGTAAGACACGATTATAATTATAGCATAAATTAAACTAGACTTATCATGTTTGCCAAACATTAAATAGACATATGCTACTGTCAAGAATCGTGCTGTCTTTGTTGTGGGTTGTTTGTTTTTGTGGTCTTGAAATTGTTGACGGGGGATTATACTGCGGTTGATATGCACCTTTCTTGCACAAAAAGTGTGGATGTGGTCGGTCATCATGACATTTCCAGCACTTGTGGGAATATTTACATTATTGTGGTCTTGTACACCCTTGTGATGTACAGTGATAGAGTTGGCAATATCCGATGGGTGTTTGTGTTTCTATGTCCATGTTAAATCAGAAAAGAGATTTGGAGCGAAATATTTTCCGAAAATATGCAATAGTAGTCAATATGCTATTATTGCATTACTTGTTTGTACACAGTTTTGGGCACTATTCGTCAGAGGTCTCAGTGCTATGCCTATTACTGTATTATTTAAATATACAATTTTAATAGATAAGATTAATTTAACATGGACATAGTATTAGTAGTAAACAAAAGTTTAGGACACTAATCATCAGAGCTACATGTCCATACGAGCCTAACCACGTTTCACTGTGGAATCGATAACTGATTTTTGCGTCATGAGGATCAAACAGGTTAAAAACGGTTGGGCAAAATTTAAGTGTAATAATGTACCGAATATAACTCAGTACGTTTGAAAACACATGATCTGGATATCGTGGGTTCGGAACTCCAGTCCCAACCGAGAACAATGCGAAGTGTTCTCAAAACGTATTGCAGTATTCGGTACATTATTACACGTCAAGTTGGGCAAAATTTACACCAGCCCCTCTCAAACTAGGGGTTTTTTTTTCAGCATACGAGTTACAAGAGAATGCCGATTTGCTAACTCGGCAAAAACTCGTAGGACGAGTCGGAAAGCTCGGAGAGGACTCTTACCTACTCGTAGAAGCTCTAAACTCGTGGCGCTAATTTTGAACATGTTCAAAATTATCGCCACGAGTAGATAACTCGTAGTAAACTCGAAGAACTCGTAGGTAGCTCGTAGAGTACTCGGGGTACTCCTACCTAGCTCGTACATTACTCTGGATACTCATCGGCGGTTTTGTCATCTACGAGTTTGATGCGAGCACCCCGAAACGAGTACGAGTAAGTACAAGCGCACCGAGTTGGCTCGTACCTAACTCGTACCTAATTCGGTACAAACTTGTTACGCTCTTAATAATCTCGTAGTTAACTCGGTACTCTGCTCGGCATAATTCGTACATAACTCGTAACCAACTCCATAAAGTCGTACCTCACTCGTAGCTAACACGTAATAAGGTCGTATAGGTCCTTTCCAAAGATCACGAGTTTTAACTCGTAGAAATCGTACGACTCTTAGGTTAAATAAACCTAGGTGGGAGAGGGGCATGTTAAAGTTAAGAATTATAATTGTGTTTAAAAACGATTAATATAATTATAGTACAGTATATAAAGTTAAGTAATTTATAACAATTTTGAATTTTAAAAAAAGTGTAGCGTTTCCATAATGAGAGAGAAAAACCAGGGGCGGATTAGGGGGGGGGGCGCCTGCGACGCGCGCCCACCTTATATCACAAAAAAAAAACCCGCTCCGGGCTAGCCTATTTATACTCATGTTGCCCGGTTGTCTAGTGAAAAATTAGCAAGAAAAACCATTCAATTATCTTTAAGTTAAAATAAAAAGGATTTTTTGAGTTTGAGACGATCCCTGCACAGAAGGTATCACAGCCCAAATGTACTCTGTAGCTAGTTTTCAGCTCTCCACATGCAGTGAGTGTTGAATTATTAAGATGATCCCCTAGACATTCACCAACATTACAGGATGGCATGTAACGTTATCTCTCCCAACAGATGATAGTTCGATCTGGTAGAACATTTTAATTCAATATACTTTAATTCAATAGAACTTTTATATTCAATAATTAAACACTGGTGATCTTAATGCTGTAGGTAGGCTAGCCTAGGCCCTAGGCGGGGCGCTAGGGTCTCATCTAGGATAGGCTAGGCCTACCCTAACCTAGCTAGCCTAAATAAAGCACGATTTATTGCTATTGGGGTGAGTGACTTGAGACCTACATTCAACAGCTGATTGGCTTAATTGATTTCTGGGCTCTTTGTTAAATATTTAGAATGGGGATTAGATGTAAGGGACTACGCCCCTCCCCATATTTTTTTGGAAAAAAACTTTCTCCTACAGTGTTTAGGTTGGAAAGAAATAAAAGAGGGAAGGAGGCAAAGGATGGGAAGAGAATGTTTATCCAGTCCTCAACCGAATTAAATTTTCTCGCGATTCACATTGGCCGATCTGGGGGAGGGGGTAATGGGTCCTGACCCCTTTCTTGGCCAACAAAAAGTAGGCTGGAACTGCCCCTGAAAACATATTTTATTTCCAACTAATTGACGAAGGCTGGGAGGGTTAAGTATGTTCTGCTTATAGGCGTCTTACTCTATTATTATTAGCCCATAATAGTAACTAAGTGGCTTTACGAGGTGATTGTTGATGACAAAAGTACTATATATGTGTATGATGGTGTATGTAAGTACCTAAACTCATCAGTATTAAATACGGATATATGGATTTTTGGGGGTAGCATAATGCAGAATAATTTCACTCTAGCCAATTGATATTTTCACCGTGGTCACGCTGCAGCTG
Source organism: Anneissia japonica (assembly GCF_011630105.1). Lineage (NCBI taxonomy): Eukaryota > Metazoa > Echinodermata > Crinoidea > Comatulida > Comatulidae > Anneissia > Anneissia japonica. The sequence goes on along the minus strand of NW_022688933.1, from coordinate 56,201 downwards.
GTTGTCAACGCGAAATACGTGAGCATAGACCTAGATGTATATGCTTGGTAATAGACCCAGATATACACGAGCGCAGTGCGCATCAGTGACTTGGCCTTTGCCGACAACGAGGTTGACTGAATGCGGCTTTAACCTCCTCCTTTGGGAAGAGGCTACAACAATTTCCCCGCCTGTTCCATGAAATAGATTAACACTATGAATATATGATTCGTATGCATACCGCCTACTCTGGATTCATTTTCTTAAAGAAGGTTGATAGCAAAGAAAATGTTCGCCAACTCGGTAAGTCTAGCCGCCATTGTCTAAGGTTTTCGTGACTTTGTGGGCAGGGCTTCGCGTCCTTGTCGACATGTCAATTGTAATGCTTGTTTAAGGTACACATAGAAACAGTCACAAGCGCATTCTAACTAAACAACAGTTCTATTTCATAATAATTGTTTGCTATGTTTTTTTTTTGGTTTTTTTTGTTTTTTTAGAATCTTTTATAATATATCTCAGGTTATGTCGTAAGTTTTAAATCAACCAATAGGAATAAAGTCATTATCATGTTGGAATTTCCCATTATTTAATAATTTATTGTATTTTTTTTTTAAATATCTATTCATTATACTAGCGTCTACTTAGAAAAGGGAATTGTCTAACTATACTAAGAATTTGTCCAGCTATGTTTGTTGGGTCTACTCGGAGAGTCCGCATAAAAAATGTTTATTAAGCACACAAGGAAGAATTTGAGAGTAATAACAGAATCAACCAAGTTTCTTCCTCCTCCGGTGTTTTGTAAAGTCCCGCATTTATTATTTCAATTCAATTCACCTTAAACAAACATTTGTTTTCTTTTTGAGCAAAAAACAAATAGTGTAAATAGTAATGAACATTTAGTCTGCGAGTGAAAAAATATAACTAACCCCCACCCCCACCCAATTCTCATATTACCGGCAGATCTATTAGCTGGGGATTTCCGGATACCATTGGCACACATGAGTGGCACCCACGAGAGAGAAAGGCCCTATGCTGCCCTACCTGGACGAGAGACAGAATTTACTCTTTGAGCTTTCGGGGCCGACGCAAAATGAAAAAGAAAGTCAATAAACGGATATCTAACATTGATCATATAAAATATAAGAGGTAATCAATTTATGTTACATGGAAAAAGAAATCCATAAGTTTCTATGGGAAGAATGTACAATTATTATAAACATAAACAACACGTTAATTCATAATTGTGGAGCGGTTTCTCGTAGCGGTTGTGGTTCTGCTTTTCAACCTTGAGGTCAGAGGTTCACTCCCTCGTATATTTCGCTTGTGTTCTTAGGCAAGGCACATTAATAGGCCTACCTTTGTCTCTCTACACCCTTAAGTACAAGAGGGTACCACCTGGTAGGTTCAAACACAAAATGGGCTGATTACAGCTGCAACATGGAAATCTCCCAGGCTGGGATCTTAGTATAATAATAATAATAATGGGGATTAGATGTAAGGGACTACGCCTCTCCCCCTATTTTTTTGGGAAAAAAACTTTCTCCTACAGTGTTTAGATTGGAAAGAAATGCAGTGTATGATTGGAAAGAAATGAAAGAGGGAAGGAGGCGAAGGATGGGAAGAGAATGTTTATCCAGTCCTCAACCAAGTTAAATTTTCTCGCGATTCACATTGGCCGATCTGGGGAGGGGGTAATGGGTCCTGACCCCTCTCTTGGCCAACAAAAAAAAAAAGAAAAAAAAATTCTAGACCTAACTTTTCAGGACCTGTGAGCTGATTTTTATTTTTTTTTTTATGTTACAATAAGAAAATTAGAATTTTGAAGAACGTCATTAAAACACACTTCCAGTGTCGGGAAAGCTTATTTCCTGCCATCTAGGAATCAAAATTTTCCCAGGGGATAATCCCCGGCCCACCCTTTCTTTTTTGGGATTTATCGATTCATGGAAAAGAGAATAGGCGTGCAACTACTCATTTATTTATGTATGTATACACGCATAAAATAAGACATGAGAAAAATTTACCTGACCGTTTTCAAGAGGGAAAAACCTTAAATTTTGAAGAACTTGAAAAGTCATTTAAAAGACATTTCAGAAGTCAGGAAAGCTCATTTCCCGCATTCTAGAAATCGAAATATTTCCGAGGTAACCTGGGCACCCTTTTTCTTCGGAATTCATTGATTCAATAAATCATTTTCAAGAGGGGAAAAAATTGAATTTTGAAGAAATAAAAAGTAATTAAAATACACCTCAGAAGTCGGGAAAGCTTATTTCCCGCCTTCTAAGAATCAAAATTTTCCCTGGGGAGAACCCCCAGACCCCCCTTTCTTTTCTGGCATTTATTGATTCATAGAAAAAAAAATCGTATGCAATTACTCAATTTGTTTATGTATGTAATAAACACACATAAAATAAGACATGAGAAAAATTTACCTGAGCGTTGTCAAGAGGGGAAACCTTGAATTTTCAAAGCTGTGAGTAGATGAATTATTATTTTAATGACACATTTTATAGTTGCATATTGCGGCTACCCTGAATATTAAAATTTCTTTTAAAAGACATGCACCTATTTTTTTTTTTTTTTTTTGTTACTGAAAACTACCATGCTAGATAGTCAAAATTGACTTAATGCAAACTCATATTCCTCAAATGTGCTGGGCTTCAAGGGGGCTTCGCCCCTTGCACCCCCACCAGGGGCTCCGCCCCTGCACCTCGCCGGGGGCGATTTTTTTTTCCGTACGAAACATTTGCATGAAACTTCACTCGGGCCATCTCGGATTGACTCGAGTTTGATACGAGGGACAAGAGCAGACACTTCGCATTGTCGTGACGCTCGAATTTTACTTTTATTGCTCTTTCTATGTTTACCTACGGTAGGCTTATGAAATCTTATGGATTTATAGGAAGTACGTGTGTAGCTAACTGTGACCTTCTTGTATGTTATTAAATGTTAGTATAATATCTACAACAACAACAGCTAGTATCCCCCTTTATAAAGTGTAGATAGGTACACCAAAGGCTGAACGAATTCAGACCTAAAGCAGGCTGAGTTAAGTCCTACCTACCATAGGCCCTCCCTAAACTAGGCCTAGGTCCCTAGGCTAGGGTCCTAGGCTGACACCAACAGTCACGCTTCACATGACGTTGATTGAAATTTTGAAAAAAGGGGGAAAATCGAAGCATGAAATAAAAAATAGAGTGCAAAGAGAAATATTATTAAATAATAATAAATAAAATATACCATTCCGGCGTTATTGAACTTGGCCAAACTATCCTTGTAATGTAATTAATGTTAAATAATAATAATAATAATAATAATAATAATAATATTAATAATAATAACCATTTCAGCATTATTACCTTGGCCTAAGCCTTGTAATCAAGAACCTATTTACTAGGCCTATAACTAGCCTAAGTGAATATCTTTGTGCTATTTCCCCTTAACGTCGTTTTTTTTTTTGTTCTCTAACTTCTCCATTGTCTAAGTTCCTAAGGTAGGTTTTAGTAACATAATGATTAATAATAATAATAAATAATAATCAATTCGGCATTAATTAACTTGGTCTAGCCTTGTAATCAAGAACCTGCAGATACTATTTACCATATAACTATAGGCTTAGGCCTCATTTATACATTCATTGGTGCTCTGCCATTTTAGCAGGTCTCTGGCATCCAGTATGTTAGAGCTGCCTATTCTCAGCTCTTCTCTTAATTTGAAAATAACTGTCACCCTGTTTCATTTGATAAAGAAACGCGCTATTCCTTCCTCTTTGTGCTTTCCCCTGAAAGCGTATATTTTTAGTAGTTAGTAGGCCTAGGTAAATATGTAAAACCCAGATCTAACTAAAAAAAAAAAAAAAATGTTCACAGTACGGTATGTAACTCAAGTTCAAATAACACTTTCCATTACTCGTGCAGCTCAATCAAATATTATATGTCATTTTAAACCCATTATTATTAGCATGGTAATATCAATGTATTTTTTAAAAATCAGACAGCGCGTTCTCTCAGAAGTTGTTTTGCATTTTGTAGTCGTTTATCGGTTGATGACCTTTTGACCTCCTGTTCTGCAATATGAGATTTTCGGCACGAGTCGATTCAGTCGAGACGGCCCGAGTGGAGTTTCATGTAAATGTTTCGTACGGGGAAAAAAATCGCCGCCGGGGCCCTAGGCGGCCCCCTGGCCCCCAGCCTAAGGCTGCTCGCTTAGCTCGCAGGCTGCTTTTTCTTAAACATAGGTCTACGCCATATATTCAATTCCCATTCCACACACATTCAATCAAACCATTGAACTACACATTTTCAAGCATTTATAATTTACAAGTGATTAACTTTCATTAAAAACACAAGTTAGTTTTTATACTTTTTGCTACGATAATTTAAATGGTTTGAAAGACAACGGCTGAAGTTACAACATGACCAATAATTAAAAATTTAATAACGGTTTAACTATTTAATGTTTTATTATTTGAATTATTATTATTAGTTCAGCACCACAAACAGTATGTATAAGTTCTACTGTTTTCTCTACTCTCTCCGTTCCACGCGCCTCAGGATATTGGTTAAGTAACAATTATTGTTGTGTCTTCTTAATAATGTGATAATAATAATAATAATAATAATAATAATAATAATAATAATAATAATAGAAATAATAATAATAATAATAATAATAATAATAATAATAATAATAACAATAATAATAATAACAATAATAATAATAATAATAATTATTATTATTATTATTATTATTATTAATATTTCTATTATTTCTATTATTATTATTATTATTATTATTATTATTATTATTATTATTTTCATTGTTGGTATTATTACCAGAATTGTAAATCAAACGAAATGGAAAAAAAAATAATAATAAGGCATACAATTCTTCACCGACACCTTGAAGTCACACAAACTTCACTTTTGACGAAAACAGCGTTTTAATAAAAGCGCATATGAAGGGGGCTAGTTCACAAACCCGTAAATTTTACTGTCAAGATATCAATATTTTAAATATTGTTTAAATGTTCAAAGATAAAGCACTAAACATTTCAAATGTTGGATTTATTTTTATTCCCTTAACACCATTAACCTGTTAATTAGCGCGAGCAGTTTGTGGCTGCTCGTGAAAACGAAAAAATAAACACAGGATATAATTATTGTTTAAAGCCCCATTCCCGGCAAAATTTCACTAAAAAAAAAAAATTTAGAATAACTGCATAATTATGTTAATCTGATTATTATAAACAATTGAATAATATTGGCATAATTTTTAGTTTTACGCAAAAGAATAAAAAAAAAAGTAATACAAACTGTTTCTCATAGGAGATGACCATTTTCTCGAAAAATTCTTCGTCACTATACAATTTCAGAGGTTGTAGGAGATCGCATGCGCTGGAATGCCCTTGCTTTTATGTATACTTTGTACAGTCAATAAGGTGTGCCCTCTCTAATGAAATTAGTTTTTGTACTTCGCATCTCGCACACTGCGGTCGATCGAGTAGGACTGAGATATGTTTGTTTAATTATCAAAATCTCGGTCAGAATCATTTTTTTTAACAGATTTGAAATAATTCCTATGAAATATTATATTTTACAAGTGTCAATACTAGCAACGGAAAATATGTCGGCCATTTTTATTTGTGATAACGGAACCTAAATGGAGGTAAGATTAGTTGGATAGGGTAATGTTTCCGGCGCTATTATGTTTCTTCGCAAACCTATCGCAAAATCAAACATAAAATTTCATCCGCATTTATTTTTTGTGTGGAGCACAAAAAATCAAATGTCAGACTTATTTTACATTTTTCATGTTTAGGAATGTCTAAATTTAGTTAAACTAGCAATTTCGTAATATATTTATAAATCTTTATAACGTTATATAAAAATCAGATATTTCTTAACAACTGAAATTTTGCCGGGAATGGAGCTTTAAATATAGTCCAGACAATCTACGGTTTTTAGACCACCGAAAATGGACAAAATTGCAACAAAAAGTTTTTTGAACTATACACCTTACAATACAATGGCGGTCTTCAAATGGTACCAAAGACCATGAACATGAGTGGACCATTGTTTTTTATGACTTTGCTACTATTTCCCTTAGTTTATACCCAGGGGACATGCAAGATATATTTACCTATGCAAAACAGGTAAAACTCAAGATGAAAAACAATCCCAACACTTGGCCATCTTATGACGAGGCATTTAGGAGAGCTGGGGAACATACAAAATGCACTTGGGCCTCAGTCCTGGGTGACCCTTAAACACAACCTGTTAACACATTTACAACAGGCAACACAGCACATCTATCGTCCCCAAAGCAATTTTCGTTCCTATGGCACATAAAACAGAAAAAAACCTACTCCCGCCCCCGCTTTGAAACACAAACACCCATTGGATATTGCCAACTCTATCATTGTCCATCACAAAGGTGTACAAGACCACAACAATGTAAATATTCCTACAAGTGTTGAAAATGTCATGATGACCGACCACATCCACACTTCTTGTGCAAGAAAGATGCACATCAACCGCAATATAATTCCCCGTCAACAATTTCAACACCACCAATAAAAAACAACCACAGCAAAGACGGTATGATTCTTTACAGTAGTATATGTCTAGTAAATGTGTGGTAAACATGATAAGTTAACCATGGCAGAATAACAATTCACATTTAAACTAGAAATAACAGTGGCAAGGAGAGACAACTAAAACGATTATTTAGCAAATTACTATGGCAAAGAGGCACAACTACTGGCATAAGGTATAACTGCACAGTTTACTCGAAACAACTCTGTTCACTAGACAAACAACAACTTACTTTTCATCTAAATCTAAATATATATACAAATCTATATACATTTTCTAAATATTTTATAAGAATATAAAATCAATAATATTTGCAATCATTATATTATTACTTGAATTTGGATCATAGAGAAGAATTGCTATTTAAAAATAATATTAGTCCTAAATTATATTTTAATTACATTACTTAAAATAGGTATTTATTATTTTACTTTGTAAATAAAATTAAAAACCAATTTATATAAAATAATTGTAATGCTTGTTTAACGTACACATAGAAACAGTCACACGCGCAATCTAACTAAACAACAGTTCTATTTCATAATAATTATGAAATAGAACTGTATATTATACGCATACGCATGCATCCTTCACGCAGTGACGTAACGCCTATGTGCTTTTGTGCGGGGCCCAGACCCATACGGGGTCCCTAAGGCCCCTACCCACAGGGTCCTCGATCTAGCACTTTGAGCAAAAAAAGGCTTTGTTGATACATAACAGCATACTATTGTTAATTCTCTTTATCGTTTGTATACTTGGTTAGACTATACATGGATTTTTTATCGTTTGTAATTTTAGTATTTATTATTTAATGCGTTTCTTTGGTATTATATTGTATTTATTTGATAGATTATACATGACTATATGAAATTATATTATTGAATGTTATTTTTTAATAATCTGACTCAAATTGCGTTAAAAGGAACTAAACTCAGAAAATCCACGAAAAAAGGGCATAACTGACATTTTGTGCGCAAAAATCAATATTTATAGAAACAATGTGTGCTACACTGGAAGATACCTTATTTGTGTATTTGAATAAATTAACCATGAACCAAATACTAAAACACATTTTAGGGCTAAATAATTTACAATTTTTGCTTAATATCTCTGAAACAGCAGCAAATTGTCAGTTATGCCATTTTGCCATGGGAGGGCAGACTGTCATATATCATTCTCCTGTCATCTTAGCGGTAGGGGGTGACAATGCCCATCGTCGGGGAGTGAACCTCCCCCATCCATTGTTGTGTTGAAAACAATTTTACTCTCTAAAATTAAATAAAAGCCTTTAAAAAACCCAAAAATCATTATTATTGCTAGGGTTTCACCCCCGACCGCTTAAGAGATACTTTGATGTACACTCTACCACGCCCACATATACTCGTCAGAGATGGGAACCGCCGGTAACTTCGGATCCCGCCAGGCAAACCCTGCCGACAACCATTTGAAGGGAGGTGTATTGAACAATACATATATTATATAATTAGCCACACACCTATCACGGAAAATAAGATACTGACTATGACGTCTAAGCAATTATATAGATCATTATTAAACAAACCCCCCAGCGGAACTTAAATGGAAAATACAGTTTGGTATTGACTCCATACCGTGGGCTAATGTGTGGAATGAGAAAATTAAAAAAATTTAAGATAGAAATTTAAAACAATAAGAGAGAAAAAAAATCCCTTCCGCCAACCCTGTTAACAAAGGCAAATTACACTCACATTGCTCACAGGACATGTGCCCCTCCCTTCTATTCATTAGGACAATTCCCAGCACTAAAACTTGATTCATTGTTCAAGAACGTATTTTGATAATAAGTGACAACTAAGCTTAAGATAGCGTTCCGTAACAGACCTACCTTTGAATGGATTGTTGGTGAATTTTGAGATTGACTCTCTGCCAACTGACTCTTCTGAACGACTCTTACTAAATAAGTAGAATCTTTTATATCTCAGGAATCAAAGGTTATGTCGTAAGTTTTAAATCAACCAATAAGAATAAAGTCATTAGCATGTTGGAATTTCCAATTATTTAATAATGTAGGCCTATTGTATTTTTTTAAATATCGATTCATACGGAAGCACCTAAGTGCCATTCGACTTGACGACTTGTCAAGATAATATGTTGTCAGGTCGATATAATATAGATATATCATGTCGACATGTCGAGATCAACTATCTTGGCAAGTCGACATAGTATAAATGTCATGTTGTCATGGCGACATAATTTATCTTGTCAAGTCGACATAGTAAAAAGGTTATGTTCTCATGGCGAGATAGAATATCTTGACAAGTCGACATTATAGAAATTGTATGTTGTCATGGCGAGATAGATTTTCTTGTCAAGTCGACATAGTAAAAATGTTATGTTGTCATGGCGAGATAGATTATCTTGACAAGTCGACATTATACAAATTGTATGTTGTCATGGCGAGATAGATTATCTTGTCATGTCGACATAGTAACAATGTTATGTTGTCATGGTGACATAATTTATCTTGTCAAGCCGACATAGTAAAAATGTTATGTTGTCATGGCGAGATAGATTGTCTTGACAAGTCGACATAATACAAATTGTATGTCGTCTTGGCAAGATAGTTGATCTCGACATGACGGCATGATATGTACAGTATATTATGTCGTCTTGACAACATAAATTATCTTGACAAGTCGTAAAGTCGAATGGCACTTAGGTGCTTCCGTCGATTCATTATACTAGCGTTTACTTAGAAAAGGGAATTGTCTAACTATACTGAGAATTTGTCCAGCTATGTTTGTTCATTTTTTTTTTAAGATTATCCAAATTTGCATTTTACAATTGGATTCGTGTTAATGAGTCCAACATTTTAAAGCGTTCACATCATTTAGCTTATCTGCAGAAAATGGGTCTACTCGGAGAGTCCACATAAAAATGTTTATTACGCACACAAGGAAGAATTTGAAAGTAATAACACAATTAACCAAGTTTCTTCCTCCTCCGGTGTTTTGTAAAGTCCCGCATTTGTCAATTAAATTCAATTCACTTAAAATAAACATTTGTTTTCTTTTTTAGCAAAAAACAAATAGCTTAAATAGCAATGAAAATTTACTCTGCGAGTGAAAAAAAATAACTTAAACTAAGACCACCCCACCCCCTTCCCAATTCCCATATTACCGGCCGATTTATTTGATGGGGATTTCCGGATACCAGTGGCACACATGAGTGGCACCCACAAGAGGAAGGGTCAAGCTCGCTAGTAAGAAGGTTTGCTATTTATAAGGTTCATTATTCATAAGGTTCGTTATTCATAATATTAGCTTACCCTATACCAGAGGGTCGTTATTCATAATGAAGTAAAGGGTTCGCTATTCGTAAAAAAAAAAATAAGGACCTCTCTTCATACGGTTCGCTAGTCATAATCAAGAAAAGGGGTCACTATTTATAATTTATTAAAAAGACCACAAGGTATAAGGTTTGCTAGTCATAATCAAGAAAAAGAGTTCGCTATTCATAACATAAATAAAGGACCGTTATTCATAAGGTTCGCTATTCATAATAAAAAAAGAGGTTCCTTATTCATAATAAAAATAGAGGTTCGCTATTCATAATAAAACAGAGGTTCGCTATTCGTAATACAAAAAAAAAGAGGTTCGCTATTAATAATAAAAAAGGGGTTCGCAATTCATAATATTAAAAAAAATTTCACTAGTTAATAAATCAATTAAAAAAAGGTTTGTCATAATAAAAAAAATTATTAAATTATAGTTTTAAAAACAAAAAATAATTTACTGCTCATTGCAATAAGAGTGAAAGCTAGTTATAGTCCTGCATTTCGCCAATATAACCCCTACATAACGCCTCTCCCATGCACTCCACCCGGCACAATTTTCGCCATTAAACCATCACTTTCATTATTGTCTTTCTTTTCGTTCTTTTGTTTTTAACTGTAATTTTTTTATTGATAATGTCAATGAATAAATTGTACATACTCAATTATACTTATATGCTTTTTCATTTCACGTGAAAGTACTTGCAAGAAGAAAAAATACACGTTATTGTACTACGTAACATCAGTATAAAGAAAATAAATAATTAAGATATTATATATATATATATTTATATATATATATATATACATATATATACATAGGCCTATATAATATATATGTATATACTGTCTCTTATACACATCTAGATGTATAATATTCTTATATTTGCCTGACTTGTGGGTCTTACTAGTACAAATTTATTTACTTTGACCGGATTCTTCGTAACTCTTTATTCAGGAATCAAGCGAAGGGGAAAGGAGTGGTGAGTATAGATGTGGAGATGATTATAGTACAGTACTTCACATGACTCTCAAGGTAGACCATGAGAAGTACAGAGTAAGAAATTTCATATGTAAGATTCTTACAGTACTTAATCACTTTAGAATAATTTAGATAGTACTGAAATTACCTTACTTAATAGCAACCCAATTTTATTAGTGAACTCGAGCAAATCATTAGATACCAAATTCAATCCTATTGAAAATGTCATCGATACTAAATATGATGATCAATTAGACCCAACACGAAATTATCTACAAGAGCATTCCAATACATTAGAAAACTGTAAATATATGGGTGAGGATGAATTTAATAATTTTTCTGAAAAAATACCATCTCAGATCAGGCACTCTCATTGTTCCATTTGAACATTAGACGCCTTTCTAAACACATCGATGATCTAAAACACTATGTATCCACATTAAATCATACATTTTCTATTATAGGAATTTCTGAGACCTGGTTTAACCCCACATCTGTGACTCCCCATATTAGTAATTACACAATTCACTCTAAAGATAGGCTTAATCAAAGTGGAGGTGGTATATGTCTATATGTACATAAGAACCTAAAATTCATCCCACGACCTAACCTCGATCTTGATATTAATGCTTGTGAATCCCTTTTTGTAGAAATCGTAAACGAAAATAATAAAAATGTAATCGTAGGTATTATTTATAGAGCACCTGGCTTAAATGTACATCACTTTACATCTGCCCTTGAAGAAACTATAATAAAGATAAACAATGAAATTAAAAAGTGCTATATAATTGGTGATTATAACATTAACTTACTTAATCATAATTGTCACAACCCCACTAGTGAATTTACTGAAAATATGTAAAACTGCCCTTGAAGAAACTATAATAAAGATAAACAATGAAAATAAAAAGTGCTATATAATGGGTGATTATAACATTAACTTACTTAATCATAATTGTCACAACCCCACTAGTGAATTTATTGAAAATATTGATATTATCTAAACCTACACGCATTTCGGATAACTCTGCCACTTTGATCGATAACATATTTACTAATGTATTTGATGATAATATTCTACAGTTAATTTACAGGTGTATTAATAACTGACATATCTGATCATCTTCCGATATTCCAAATCGGTTGTCCTGTCAAATCGAATAAAAGCAATGACATGTATTATAAAACTAAAAATGTAGTTAATGAACGAACTCTGAATGCTTTCAATGAAGCTTTAATCTTGTAGACTGGTCTGTGGTCTATCAAAAAAGTGATCCAAATGATGCTTATAACTGCTTTTATAACATTTATAGAAGTGTACATGATAAACATATTTGTAATAGAAATAAGTCTCGTAATACCAAAAGATGTAAGCAACCCTGGATGAGCCCTGGCTTGTTAAAATCGAGCCAGTGGAAGCATGTGCTATATAAAAGGTATCTGAAGAACCCCAACATGAGTAATAAAATAATTTATACTCGGTTTAAAAACAAATTTATTAACCTGTGCAGAATTGCCAAAAAACAGTTTTACATTAATAAATTTGAACAAACAGAAGGTAACATCAAGCAAATATGGAATGGTATCAACTCTGTGATTAGGCCTCAAGGAACCCAACTTGCTATTCCAGATACCTTCTATCATAATAATACACGTGTTACTGGTAGTCAGAATATTGCTGACTTTTTCAATCATTATTTTGTAAACGTAGGTCCAGAGGTTGTAAAATCAATTACTCCGCCTACTGTTCAAATTGCGCCATCTGATTACTTGACTGGCAACCACTGCCACTCATTCTTTTTAACACCTGTTGTAGAACAAGATGTTCTTGATGTTATACGAAATCTAGATCCCAACAAATGTTCGGGTTTGACAACATAACGTCAAAAGTGGTCAAAGGCTCTGCATTATCCATTTTAAAACCACTGACTTATATTATCAATCAGTCGTTTATAAAAGGTATCGTACCTGATAACCTGAAAATTGCTAAAGTATTGCCAATTTTCAAAAAAGGTAAACGGGATGATTTCACAAATTATCGACCCATATCTATCTTACCAATATTTTCTAAAATACTTGAAAAAAGTATGTATTCCAAATTATACTCATTTTTAAATAAATTCACTATCCTCAACGATCACCAATTTGGGTTTCGTGAAAACCATTCGACATCTGATGCCATTATGGATCCTATCGCCAACATTACGGCGGAATGAAGTTCAAGGGTCATGACGAACTAACAACTGGTCTAAAATCGCTCATAAAAGACTCTTAAATTCCTTTTAATTACTCGCACTACGGTATCCCTTCAGTATAATAACATAAACATCAACACTTTAAGAAGAAATGTCGACTAGATCTAGCTCCAAATCTAAACGGGCAATCGTGAAATCAACCGACAAATTGTCTTAGCCCTCCGACGGGACTGCCATTGTTGATGGAATTCAGCCTGCTGCCCAGCCTGATTCGCCCATACCAGTAAAAACCGGTACCGCGGAACAAGGCCTGACGCCAGACCCGTCATCGTCGCTGCGAGATGTTGAGCTTCTCCTCTCTGACGATAAAGAACTCGTGAGTATTGTTGCTGCGACCATAAGTAAACATATACTGTCATCACCCACCCTCATGGCCAAGATTATAGCAACAATATGCGAAAATCAATTAGTAATTACTTCAATAAGTGAAGCTATTCTTGACCAAGTCAGTCAAAATGTTTATAGCAGTGTTGCCATGGACAACGAGACTATAGCGGGGGACATCACCTCTCTTCAAGAGAAAAACGATAAGCTGAGGAACGAATATCGGCGTATGGTGGACAAAATTGACGATCTTGAACAATACAGTAGGCGTAATTGCCTGCTATTACATGGAGTACCTGAGACGGTCAGTGAAAATACTGACACGTTAGCATTAGATGTTATAACTTCTCGTCTGTGCGATGACGTTGAACTTATTGATATTGATCGTTCACACCGTCTTGGACGGAAGAAAGTACACCAGGCCAACAAATCCCGCTCCAAACCACGTCCGATTATCATAAAATTCTCCACCTACCGCACACGAGCAGAGATATTTCGCAACAAGAAATTACTCAAAAAGTCGCCCTTCTCCATAACAGAGAGTCTAACACCTTTGCGCATGAACCTGTTACGCGAAGCAGCGCAACATGTCGCAGTTGAAGCTGCGTGGTCTCTTGATGGAAGAATAAACTGCCTACTGAAGAAAGACAAGAAAAAGATTGTCATCTGGTCAACATCCAACCTCCGTAACCTGTAATATGACAGTACTGATCAATATCATTCGATGGTTATCATTATCATAACATAATTATTATTACTTTTCATTTTAATTATCTTGTTGTGTCCTATCACCATGATTGAATGATGACTCTTTTCTTCATATTCTGATTATTATGTTGTTACTTTTGTATCTGCAATGTCGTTACATTCCATTTATTATTAATAATTACTTTTTATCAATACAGTAATAATATTATTAGTAAGCCTATATTATTATTATTAATGTTGTTATTATTATACTTATTATAGTGATGATAAAGATAATGATTGTTGCTATTATTATTATTTTATCTATTCTATTATAATTATTTTATTATTATTATTATTATTACTGTTACATTACACTGTTTCTACTGCTTTTGTTTATTGCTTATCATGACCCATATTACATCGTATCCTTTTACAATTATGTTACTGCCATTATCTGCCAGCTTTTTAATTGTTATGTTGTATCTAATTTCACAATTTTGATGCTTTAATCATTTATCTTTTTTATCTTGATTATCATTGTTATTATTATTATTATTCTTATTATTATTTTTATTATTATTATTATTATTATTATTATTAATTTATTATTATTATTATTATTATTATTATTACTAGTTCTGTATACTGTTACTACTGCTTTTGTTTAATGCTTACTATGATCCGTTATTAGGCCTGCATCGTATCCTTTTACAATTATGCTATTCCAATTTTAATTGTCATGTTGTATCTAATTCCATGACTATGATGCTTTAATCATTCACCTTTTTTACCTTGATTTTTATAATGTTTGTGTATTCAATATCGGTATCTTGCATCTTTGATACTTATTTCTGTATCATGCATTATTATTATTATTATTATTATTATTATGATTATCATTATCATTGTTATTATTATTATTATTATTATTATTATTATTATTATTATTATTATTATTATTATTGTTACATTATACTGTTCCTACTGCTTTTGTTTAATGCTTGTTATGTCCTGTATTACATCGTATCCTTTTCCAATCATGCTATTGCCTTTATCATGATTCTTTAATGTTAGTATATACAATATCGTTATCTTGCGTGTTTGATACTTATTTTTGTATCATGCATTATGATTATTACAATTATTATTACCATTGTTACTATTATTATTATTACTATTAGTATTATAACTATTATTATTACTGTTTCATTATACTGTTACTACATTTGTTTAATGCTTATTATTATCCGTATTACATCGTATATTTTACAATTATGCTATTGCAATTTTAATTGATATGTTGCATTTAATTCCATGATTATGATGCTCTAATCACTCACCTTTTTTATCTTGATTTTTATAATGTAAGTATATACAATATCATTAGCTTTCATTTTTGATAATCATTTTTGTATCTTGCATTATGATGATGATTATTATTATTATTATTATTATTATTATTATTATTGTTATTATTGTTATTGTTGTTATTTTTATTATTGTTTTATTGTTATTATTATTATTATTACTGTGATTACTGTTACATTGTATTATTACTATTGCTTTTGTTTTAATGCTTATTAAGACCTGTATTACATACAACGTGGTAAGATGTTGGCATTTACAATGTCCTTACCTTGTATTTTGTTGATGTTAATATTATCTATATCTTTTCATTATTTATACGTTTATTATTTACGTTTACGTTTATTTATTATTATAATGTCTTTTATGTGATTTATAACACTATTTTTATGCTTCTTGATGCATTTGATTCTCTGTGCTTATTACACGTAGCATTCCATATATTCTTACTATTTATACCGTGCTTCAACCTATGTCTTTCATGCAATCTTCGAGTCTTTTATGTTTTGCGTTTCATTGACCATTAGTAAACAAGGCCATTCTTACTGACCGCTTCACTGACTAATTTTTCCCGTTCCTCTTTGATTGACCTTTCGCTTTTTATTTTTTTTTTTTTTTGTTTGGTGTGTTCTTGGTTTGTCGTTTGTTTTTGCTTTATTTTCTGTGTTTTATGTCTGAATTACATTTTCAAAAGAGAAAACACTTCGAACACTCACCGACTAGCTGACCAGATTTTTCCCCCTCTGAAGAGTCTCATGATCAATTTACATCCGAGTTTGACCCCGATTCTCAATTTTTTAATAACCAACTTAGTACTTCCGAATATTATTATCCGAGCCAGTTCTCGTCTTTAGTCAATAATACCAAAAGAAACAGTTTTTCCACAATATATTTTAATTCCAGAAGTCTTCTAAAAAACATTGACCAAATTAAACAGCTTTTGACGTCCCTTAATTTTCCTTTTGACATAATATCAATTAGTGAGACTTGGCTCAAAGACGATTATCCACTAGTCCAACTTCCAAATTATAATGTTGTAACTAACCACATAACTCATAAACATGGTGGTGGAGTAGCCATATATATTCGTGATGGCCTTCAATTCTCTTTACGAAAAGATCTCAACCTTAATCCTGTTATTTTTTAGTCCATTTTTATCGAAATCATTCAACCAAATCACAAAAATATTATTGTTGGCACCCTTTATCGAGCTCCATCCCTTGACTCTACTAAATTTATTGATCAATTTGATAGTGTTATGGCCAAACTGTCTTGTGAAAATAAATATGCCTATATTCTTGGGGACTTTAACATCGATATACTTAAACATGAATCTAGCAACGATGCCCATTATTTCGTTAATTCCTTTTTTAGTAATCATTATCTCCCCCTTATTCATAGACCATCCCGTATTACAAATACTTCTTTTAGCCTGCTTGACAATATTATTACCAACATGTTTGATTGCCCTAACCTCAGTGGTTTATTATACAGTCACATAAGTGATCATCTCCCTGTTTTTAACATATCCTATCTATCGAATATTGCTCACCCATCCAATGGTGCAGTTGGCTCAGATAGGGAAGTAATACCTAGATTTAGAAATATTAATCCCTTAACTTTAGAGAATTTTCGCCAACATATTTGTAACCAACAGTGGTCTGAAGTCCTTGATGTGCAAGACCCCGATGAAGCCTATAATAATTTTGAAAACATATTCAAAAATCTCTATGAAGAGCATTTCTCATTCAAAAATGTAAACAAAAATCACATAAGCTAAAACCATGGATGTAACGGCCTTCTCAACTCTATTAAATATAAGCAAAAACTTTATGCAAAATTCCTTCATTGCCCATCTATCAAAAATGAAACCAAATACAAACAATTTCGCAATAAATTAAATTCACTTATTAAAATTACCAAAGCTACCTACTACAAAAATTTATTTCTCAAACACAAAAATGATATCAAGTCTACTTGGAATACTATAAATCTGCTGATAAAAAAAAACAAACCCCAATAACCAAACAAATCCCTATTTCAATTGTAACGGTGAACAAACTAACGATTCCACAACAATTGCATCTGCATTTAATGACTACTTCGTTGAAATCGGACCCTCTTTAGCCAACAAAATTCACCAAGTTAACAAATCCTTTAAGGAATTCTTACCCAACCCTACACCTAATTCTATTTTTCTTACCCCTGTTAATGAATCTGAAGTGGCCTGTATATTAAACTCGTTTAAAGTTAATAAATCACCCGGTATTGATAATTTCCATACCAAAGTCATCAGATATGTTGCCAACTTCATCTGTCAACCCCTATGTCATATTTTTAACCTCTCGATTTCCAAGGGGGTTTTTCCTAACAGAATGAAGCTAGCCCGTGTTACACCGATTTTTAAATCTGGATCCAAATCTGACCTTTCAAATTATCGCCCAATCTTAATCTTATCAGTCTTCTCAAAAGCCCTTGAAAAAATAATCTATGATAAAACACTCAATTTTATTACTAAATTTAATATACTTTATGACAGACAATTTGGGTTCAGAAAAGGCTACAATACATCCATTGCCCTTACTGACCTCTCCAATAAAATTATCGATGCATTTGAGAATAGTCAATTTACTATTTTTATTGACCTTTCCAAAGCGTTTGATACTATTGACCATAACATCCTTTTATATATAAACTTTCTCACTATGGTATTCGTGGTCCCGCTCTTAATATTTTTCGAAGTTACCTCTCTAATCGTTCACAATGCACTACATATCTCAACACTATCTCCAACTTTCGCCAGATTACTTGTGGTGTTCCCCAGGGATCCCTATTGGGCCCTCTTCTGTTCCTTTTATATATTAATGATGTTCACTTGTCTTCCAACCTTCTTTCTTTTTTTCTTTATGCTGATGGCACCACTATCCTATATTCTAACAAAAATATCCATTCTTTATTCAACATTGTTAACTCTAATTTAATTTCCAATTCCCAATACTTTGCTGCCAACAAACTTTCAATTAATCACGAGAAGTGTAGCTTCATTCTGTTTCGAAGTCCCCAAAAATCACAAACTCTCGATCCTTCGAATTTCAAAATCTATATTGATAATCACGAAATTCCCAATACCGAATTTGCCAAGTTCCTAGGAGTTTATCTTGACAGTGCACTAAATTGGAAAAAACAAATCTCCCAAATTGAAAATAAAGTATCCAAAAGCCTTGGTATCATTTTTAGGTTATCCTCTTTTGTTCCCCGCAATGTTCTTCATATTCTTTATTGCTCTCTCATTCTCCCCTATCTGAGCTACTGTAACATTGTTTGGGAAAACACCTACTCATCCAACTTAAGCAAACTTCAAATCATTCAAAAGAAGGCTATCAGGATTATATCTGGCGTTCCACCATGGTCTCATTCTTCTTTATTTTCTAATCTCAATCTTCTTAAACTAGCTGACATTAATTCCCTTCAGCAAGGTCTTTTTATGTACTCCTCCTACCATGGTCTCTTACCTTGTCACTTCTGTAACACTTTTAAATCCAATTATTCCTTTCACAATTAAAGCACACGTAACTGCGCTAATATCCGTATACCCAACCATAGAACCAATTACTTCCAGCACAACATCAGATTTTCGGGCCCCAAACTTTGGAACTCGTTACCCTCATACTTGATAAATGCATCTTCCATTAAAATTTTTACTAACCAATTCAAAAAACTTCTGACTACTAATTGTTAACATTTATTCAATCTCCTCCATCTCCACTTGGTTGCTACCTTTCGCGCGGTCTGTCGGTCTGTCTTCGACTTTTTTTGAATGTATTGTTTTTTGTCCCTTTCGGTCCTGTTTTGTCTTTTTGTCTCTTTTGTTAATCTCATTTTTCCCCCTCTTATTTCAGGCTGTCCCTCCACAAGATTGGTTTTTTCTTATCTTCTCGGGTTCTTGCCTTCTTCCTCTCCTGCATTTTCAATTTATTTTAAATCAATTGTAATATATTTGTCTGATTCAAAAAGGAAGTAAATAAATGTTAAATTGAATTGAATTGAATTGAATTGAATTAAATTTGAAAATAAGAAATTCTTAATCAGTGTGTTTATGGATCTTTCTAAGGCCTTTCATGTTATTGATCATGATATTTTGCTTAAAAAGCTACATTACTATGGAATCAGAGGTATTGCTTTACATTGGTTCTCTAGTTACTTAAGTCGTAGGAAACAATACGTCATCGTTAACTCAAATGAATCAATTCTTTCAGGCATAACATGTGGCTTACCACAAGGGTCAGTATTAGGCCCTTTGCTGTTTCTAATTTATATTAACGACATTCATTTGGTTAGTAATGTACTTAAAACGGTGTCTTTCGCTGATGATACGACTGTTTTCCTATCAGGAGACAATCTTGATAAGTTGTTAACTGATATAAACCATGAACTATTAAAGGTATCTGATTGGCTCAGCATTAGCAAACTATCGTTATATATTGCCAAAACTAATTATATAATTTTCCGTCCAACTCAGAAATAATGCCCTGAAATTGACAATCCTCTTAAAATCAATGGTAAAGCAATAGCTCAACAGAAAGAAGTTCAATTCTTGAGTATAATTTTAATAACATATTAACTGGAAAATTCATATTGACTTCATTGCAAGAAAAATTTCTAAATCGATAGGAGTAATTGGCAGAGTCAAACAGTTTTTCCCTACGAATATTTTACTCGCTATTTACAATACCTTAATTTTGCCTTACCTATAGTATGGTAATATTATATGGGGAAATGATTAACCCTCAAACCTTGTTAAACTATATAACCTCCAAAAACAAATTATTCGTATTATTACATCATCACCATATAGGTGCAATGCTGAACCACTATTTCATCAACATAATATTTTGAATATTTATGACATTAATAAGGTACAAGTAGGATGTTTTATGTATAAACACACCCATATATATATAAACACCCAAATGTATTTAAGGATCTATTTCAGTACAAAGGTAATGTTGATAACTATCGGACAAGACAGTGTAATAGGCTTCGTATTCCGTTTGTTAGGCTGACTAAAAGCCAATTCTCAATTTGTGTCCATGGTCCGCATGTATGGAACAATATTGATAGTAAACTAAAAACATCAAATACTTTTAAGACTTTTAGTAAACTCCTCAAAAAGGAAATCATCTCAAATTATCAAAATGTACGTATGGAACAACATTGATAGTAGTAAACTAAAAACACCAAATATTCATAAGACTTTTAGTCAACTCTGAAAAAAAGGATATCAACAGGTACTTTATGATCTTTTTTTCTTTTTTTGTGTGTTTTAATTTTTAGTCTTTGTATCTGTTAAAAGGGACCGTGAAGACAAGCCTAGGCTTCTAAACTGGTCCCTCGCCATAGTATTGTATGTTTTCTTTTTTCTGTTGCTCATGGTGAAATAAATGTCACATTGATTGATTGATTGACTTTCTGACAGCTAGCATATTATATCAATGTCAAAATAGGTCATTATTTTACTAACAAGTAACGTATCACTTTTGTCAGTTTCATTCAGGTTTGACCTAAGATTTAACCTCTGCTCCCTGGTGAGATATTGAACCATACAAGTCACTAATATATTGTACACATTTGTATAATATAATACCCTACATACGCTATATATGGCACAGAAGAATCACATTATCTTTTTTCCCCAAAATTTAACAAAAAACGGTGATTGAATAGAATAGGGTTAGAGGCAATTTTGTGTTGTCCTGCAAACTTTTACCATAAAAAATTACAAAAATATTAACAAATGAAATTAAATTATGTGTAATCATGTAGATCTTACATAAGGCCTACTAAAATAAACTTTCTCAATTCTAAAATATAAAATTGGCTTTCAAAACGGGATGAAATATTACAGTGCTAATAGTTGCTAATAATATATAATGTGCAAAATCTTTCACGTATAAATAATTAATGTTCATTGTGTGATCCAGTGACCATTTGATGCACAAAATCTAACTAATGTATACCCGTTTACTAAAATGAAAACCCATTTCATGTGTAAAAACCAAATAATGTTTAATGTGTACGTGAACCAATTTTGCGCCAAAAAAATTATAACTAAACTGATAAGTATTTAAATACATCTAAAATACCACAGATTGAGGCTCTTCCTCTTTCTTCCGCTACATCACTCACCTCCACAAATGCAGGACTAATTACATTGATAATGGCTCGTCACAGGTTGCTTATAACAAACTGACCAATGTAGAAATCCTCAGACGGTGTCCAACAAACACGCAGCGTTTCAACCCTTAACCGTAACGCCTTCTTGTTGGTGGGTCAGTTGTGTTGGCCAAACACTACTTCTCTACTTTGGTCTCCAGTTCATATCCTCTGGTTTCATCCACAACCAGCAGGATGCTTTCTCCGCTTCTTTTCCTAGTTTTTTTTTGTACTGCTCGCTTTCTTTCCTTTCCTGATAGCCCGATGGATGTAAAGAACCTCCAAACTGATTGCGATGGGAACCCTCTGCAACCGACCTCAATCGGGTACAACCATGTTTGCGATCCCTTCTCTTTGCAGCTGTCCAGGAGAACCTGATATTTGGCCCTCTTCCTCTCAGCTGCCATCTCGCAATTCTCTT
This sequence comes from Anneissia japonica, assembly GCF_011630105.1. Taxonomy (NCBI): domain Eukaryota; kingdom Metazoa; phylum Echinodermata; class Crinoidea; order Comatulida; family Comatulidae; genus Anneissia; species Anneissia japonica. The sequence goes on along the minus strand of NW_022688933.1, from coordinate 34,063 downwards.
CCCAAGGGACTGTCAGCTCCACCATTATTAACTTCTTTGATTCAGTAGACCATAGAACTGCGTCCGGTCCTAATGTTGTGTATACGACTTAAGGAAATTGTAACCTCATCCCCAAATCAACCTGAAATACCAATGAGTGCGCTAATTGTAGAATATTTTCCCTTGTTTCCTTTATGTTTGGTGTTTTCTCTCCTCTCTTGACTAAAGTAAATGCAGATGGTTTATTTATTCTGCGTGGTCGTTTCTTGAGACGTTCTTGGTCCACTGTCTGTGCAAACGCCTGTAGAACCTTGTCATGCCTCCACCTATACCGCCCTTGTGTTAAAGCCGTTTTACATCCTGACAATATATGGGAAAGTGTTCCCCTCTCACCACAGAGCTTACACAACGGATCTTCTTTCAGGCCATACAAACAAAGGTTGGTTGGTGTAGGTAGAGTATCATATACTGATCGGAGCAAAAACGAGATACGATATGGTTCCATTCTCCACACTTATGCCCAAGTTAATCTTCTCTGTGGTAGCTCCCATTTCGTCCACGCCCCCTGTGCTCCCAGCTCCACTGCTCTAGACTTTCTAACTTCGTCTTTCCTCTCACGAGTCGCCTTTTGTACCATGTCTAGTTTTTCTTTAATGTTAGCTTTATTTCATTGCTGGAAATGGCTGGCTCCTAGACCCTGTCTGCCAATAGAAGGGTTACCTATGATATCTCTTAACTTTAAACTGCTCTCCGCATTCTCTACAACTTCCTCTGCTGACCACTTACGTCCTGTTCGTATTTCATTACCGGCTTGGCTAACCTTCCTGTCTTTAGAATCTCTTTATTGTCATTACCAGTCTACATTTTGCAATCTCAAACTCCTCTACCACTGAAGATATTGGTAGTTGCAACTGCCCAGATCTAATGTACAGGCCTATTGATGTAAAACTTGGTGGAATTCCCAGCCATTTTCGCAAATGTTTATTTATCCTCCTCTCCATTGCCTCAACCGTGGTAAGTCAGAAGCCATATAAGTCTAGGGAGCATCCCATACTGGTACACCCATACTTTGAATTTCACTGGCTATTTTGATTTCTGGATCCGCTTGGTCGACCAGTTTGTGTATACTACCAGTATCTTTAAGTGTCTGGTCAAACCACTTCCCCAAACACTTAATCGGATTATCCTCAATTGCAAGAAATTGGCTACCCTTGTATCTGTAATTTGAATCTGTTGATCACCTTTCCCTTCTTATTCACTAAACCTCTTGACTTTTTTGGTTTAAATTTCATTCTTGCCCATGTTATAGACTTATCCAGCTCTTCAAGCACCCATCTTGCTTGTACGTGGGTAGTTGTTGTCACTGTTAGATCATCCATAAAACCTCTGATCGACGGTTGGCAAATTCCAGACTCCATTCTTGGACCCTTTGCTTTCTTCCCAGCTGCTGAAATAATTAGATTCATCTCCATAATTAAAAGTATCGGGGAGATTGTGCAGCCTGTAACTTTCCCCTTTTCCAAATTCGGCCAATGCGTTGTAAATCTTGCAGTGCTGAGTCTGATCTTAACTCCTCCAAAGTAAACTCTTGATCATGTTAATGATGTGGGCAGGAATGAAATAATGCTCTAATGCTGCTTAAGTCAATTTGTGTGGAATGGATCCATATGCATTTGCCAGGTCCAGTCAAACCACTGTTATATCACCTCGTTTCGACTTCACTTCATGAATCAACTGTGACAGGACACTTGTATGTTCCAGGCACCCTGGAAAACCAGGGGCGGATTGCTATAAAATGGTCTTAACTGGTAGTCTTAACCTCTCGAATAAAGCCGGCTTTATCACTTAGACGGTCTTACTAAAGTCATTCCTAAAGACCATTGCTATAAAACAGTCTTCCCTAAGGCCGCTTTGAGTATTGAAACGCAAACAAGCACTCCCTGGTAACGTAAGATTGAGGGCGGCGTCATGCGTGCTCACGCACTCAAATGTATCGAAAAGACCTATTTTTACAGACGCTGAGGAGTGTGCGGAGTATTCGTCGTTCGATTCTCCGACTTTGACGATCTAGGCCTATGTCTTGCCATTGCACTGTTGAATTAATCAGCAGAACGCCATGATGAAAATGATTTAAGACCGTTTTAAGCCTCCTCCGAGTAGGCTTTAAAATTTAAGACGGCTAACTGGTTAGACCGCGGTATAGCAATGGTCTCTAATCATAGGTCAGTAGGGACGTCATGATTATAGCCGGCTAACCGTTAAGACGGTCTAAAGACCGCTTATAGCAACCCGCCCAAGGTATACCACCTTTCTGAATAGACGTGTCAATGTATCCATTTTCTGTCAGATATGTTGTTAATCTTCTTGCTATCACGGAGAAAAATATCTTTCCTTCAACTTTAAGCAATGATATTGTTCTAAATTGGCTAATCGTTACTGAATCTTTTTCCTTTGGAATGAGACATCCATTTGCCTCTTTCCATCTCATTGGTATGACTCCCCTTTTCCACACTACCAGTAGTAATCTCCATAGCCGTCTTAATAGTTTCGGGCATTTCTTGTACACCTTGTAAGGGCCTGGAGCTGACTTCGCTCTTGCCTTCCTTACAATTTCCTGGACCTCTTTCCATGATGATTGGTACTCGTTTAATTCCTTTTCAGGTCTCTCTATACTTGGTATTCTCAGATTTTCCCCTAGGTCTTTGTCTCTATTCGCACCACTATGTGTTTCTCGAAGATACTCCTCTACCTCCTCCTTTGAACTACTTAGTGTGCCATCTTTCGTCTCTCCCAACAAGGTTTTTGTGAACCTGTATGGTTCTTTAATAAATTGGGCCTTCTTTCTCTCTCGGGTCTTTCGGTGTTTCCGCATACTCTCAGCCTTCCTTAATTTACACAGTTGACGTATGAGTTCACTTGTTAATTCTTTAATTCCCACCGTTGCCTCTTCGCCAGCCTTTTTAAACTTCTTTTTGAGTATCTTTATCTCATTTCTTAATAGTTTAATCTCTCTCCCTTCTGTTTTCTGTATATACTTTCCTAGCCACCGTCTTCTCCTCTTTCGTTCCAAACCGTTCTTTTGCAAGACTGTAAGTGAAATCTGTCAAACTGTTTAGCTTTTTCTCTACATTTTCAGCCTGCGTGTCCTGAAGTATTACCTCCTGATCTGCATCAAACTGATCCCACTTCTTCTCTTCGCAGGCTTTTGGCCATTCAATCCTTTCTCGCTTGGCCTGCTGGTCATCGCTTTGGGACTCGTTCGCAAATGTATTTGTCCTCTCCTCTAGTCCTCTACTGCTCTTACACACTTATCCACACTGTCATCTGATTTCATCTTGCTTTCCTAAGCTTCCCAGCTCGTGAGTACGTATCCTTCTAACTCAGCCCCAAGACTGCTTTCTGCCGGCCCTTCAGTTTGGTTTTGGGAAGAGATGAGTACTGAGAGACCTCCTGTACTGTGGGGTGCTTTCTGACTGGAGTTCTCCTGCGTCTTACCATGTGTTTCCACCGTGCACTCTACACACTTCTCCCGTTTTCCACACTGGGTTCTTGCCTGATGTATCTTTAATCCTTTAGTGTTCATACACACTTTACCACAATGGCATTTTACTTCCGTTACCTTCCCAGATGTAAGTGTTAGCTGTGTCCATTGTCTGTGGGCATTCCTAGTTGTAACCATTTGATCTGTCCGTTTGAGCCTTTCATCCTCCCCGCCTCTCGGAAGACTCCGGGGGCATTTTCCTTTATATTGACTTTCTGTAGCAAGTTGGTCGGTGCCCTCTCTCGAGTGCTGTGTTCGAGGTTGCTAGCCTTTCTCACCCGTGCCAGTCTTTCCTGGATCTCAGCTGTCTTTCCAGCGTCACCAGTCTTTCCTGGTTGTCATCCAGCCTTTCCTGGATGTCACTGGTATTCCAGAAGGTAACTATTTAAATACATCTAAAATGCCAAAGATTGAGGCTCTCCCTCTTTCTTCCACTACATCACTCACCTCCACAAATGCAGAACTAATCACATTGATAATGGCTCATCACAGGTTGCTTATCACAAACTGACCAATGTAGAAATCCTCAGACGGTGTCCAACAAACACGCAGCGTTTCAACCCTTAACCGTAACGCCTTCTTGTTGGTGGGTCAGTAGTGTTGGCCAAACACTACTTCTCTACTTTGGTCTCCAGTTCATATCCTCTTGTTTCATCCACAACCAGCAGGATGCCTTCTCCGCTTCTTTTCCTAGTTTTTTTTTTTGTACTGCTCGCTTTCTTTCCTTTCCTGATAGCCCGATGGATGTAAAGAACTTCCAAACTGATTGCGATGGGAACCCTCTGCAACCGACCTCAATCGGGTACAACCATGTTTGCGATCCCTTCTCTTTGCAGCTGTCCAGGAGAACCTGATATTTGGCCCTCTTCCTCTCAGCTGCCATCACGTAATTCTCTTCTCAAGGGACTGTGAGCTCCACCATTATTATCTTCTCTGATTCAGTAGACCACAGAACTGCGTCTCTTAATGTTGTGTATACGACTTAAGGAAATTGTAACCTCATCCCCAAATCAACCTGAAATTCCCATGTGTGCGCTAATTGTAGATTATTTTCCCTTGTTTCCTTTATGTTTCGTGTTGACCATTCCATCTCAATTAATTTCATTGGCTTTCAATATTTTTGGTGAAATTTTAAACGAAGCTAGTAAACATTTTTATGTTTCTAATAGGGGCCAAATATATTTAGGGTCATGTTTTAAAAATCCGACCATATACTCCTAAACACAATGTAATGTGGACCCATTTTATGCATAAATTCTAATTGCAATGAACCTATCTAAAGCTGGATGCATTTTATGCAACCTAAATACTATAGTGTGGTTCCATACGACTAGTATATAGTGAAGACCGTTTATTCATATTAATGCGAACACAACTTTTAAAACAGACAAAATAATATTTAAGAAGTTGACCAATTTTACGCATGAGAATTCTATTTAAAAATTATTAATCAATTGCATACATAATTTTGCTAAATTATATAAAAAAAATTTTTTTATATAAGGCCAAAATTTGGCCCGCGAAAAAAATTATTCTGGCCCGCGAAAAAAAATATAAATTATACAAAAAATATTTAAAGAAACTGAAAGTAATAACCATTCGATAAATATATTTGTTAATAAAGTGAAGGCCAAAACAAAACACTTGGCCAATGTAAAGTAGGGGTGACCCATCCAGATCTAGAATTAAATCCGTTACAAATCCAATCGACAAACTCCAAAATATTGGTAGTTTTATTTCAGCTAAATATGACATAGCAGATTAAAAATAAAAACTTTACCATAGACTTGTTTATATTATGAGTAGACCGGAGATTCTACTGGCGAAGAGTTTTTAGGCTTGAAATCCGTGGTATTTGGTGAAGTTACAGAAAAAATACATATTGTGTGCCAAACTGTGTTTACTGTGTTTACGATTATGCCTGTAATTTCATGCTTGGTTTGAAATTACTCCTACAGGATTAGTCCAACCAGGAAGTTGTTGTATGGACGCCCGAGTAGGTAACAGTATTTTGCTAGGCGTAAACGATGAGAAGCAAACATAACAATCAAGGTCAATTATGATAGAAAACACATGCCCATTTAAGGAAACGCTACTTCACACCATGGAGCTATACAATTTTATAGCTCCATGTTCACACACATTTAAACTTGCACAAAGAAAGGAAGACATGAACATTACCAGTTTCCGACAACTTAAACGACTGGTGACCCTGCAAAATATTTTGGCGACTTTAACTTGGGTCGCGATCGATAGTTTGATTTCAAGGCAAATTATGGGTTACAGAAATCCAATAAATACGGCCTCAAATTGCTACTTTGTCAGAGCTTCTGGGCCTCTGGACCCAGAACAAGTAGTGAAATTAAGTAGTGGTGCCAGTTGCGGAGGCAGATTCCGTCAGACCATGGTCAGACTGACTGTCAATGGAGAACTCAACACATTCGTTAGTGAAAAATACTCTTATGTAACCTTTACAAAATATGAGGCTGTACGATCGAATACGGCGGCCTTAAGCATTTAAAATCACTAAATTGTTAGAGCTTCCGTGCTTTGCCCCGTGGACCCCCTTTAGAGTTTCTGGGACATCGCTCCTCCCCTACCGTTGGACAAATGTTTACGGTATGTGGTGGCTTTACACAAGCAAAAAAAAAATAAAAGATCAGAAATAGTGGAAAATTAAGTGTTTAATTATATTTGGCAAAATCATATCAATCTTATGGTGCAAAAATTGTAATGAGTTTAGTGTCCTAATATTGTGCTGTAGTACAATTAAAAATAGAATATAAATTAAAATTGCCAAAAATCCTCAGAGGTTTGTGCGGCCACAACAGGGGGCTTAGGCCACAGCATCTCAGAATTTTACCTTAGGTACATAAAGTATAACAAGTTGCTTGAAACTCGAAGACTTTCTTTGGCCAGTGACCAAATCTAAAAATAATTTGGCCCTTCAAATACATTAATTAAGAACCAGGGGTGTAGGCCTGTGATTGACCACGACACACATAAGCCCTATTTTATCTGCCTTTTCTTAAATTCCTAAATTTCTAAAAAAAAATTAATTTATATTTGCAAATAAAAGTTTATTTTCCCCTCTCCTCCACTGGGATACTTTTGGCAGGAATATTTTGCAAAATTATCAAATAAAAATGTATTTTTATCTTTTTTCCGCCCGCCTCTGAAGATTTTTCAAAAATTAGGTGCGCTAAACAAGGTATTAAAAAAAGTGTCGCCTAAGGCCTAAGCTTAACTATGCAAAACAAGTTCATCCATCGAAAAGTAGAATATACAGAGCACTACGGTATACATCGGTTTCACGCAATTCTGCTATACGTGTGTGTGATTGGGTGGATCACTTCATTTAAGGAAATTCATCGGTGGAAGATGTTGACAGGAGATAAACAGGCTTTGGCCTCCCAACACTTAAGATTTTATCAACATGTATCATTTTTATAATTGTGTCAAATACATCCTTCGGGACTACAAAAATTGTCCCCATAAAAGGGGACACAAACTAAAAACTTGAAATTGTCCCATAATAGGGGTTTTAAGCATGTTTTTTTCTTTGACATTTAAGAATCAGTTACATTAAAATTAGAACTAATTTATAGCAATAACTTACAATGCAAATACAATTCATAACGAGAGCATCAATGATGCAATAGCCCACTTGACAATAGCTGGCAATGTTTAAGTGCTGTCGGTGGGTGGAGGTTGTGTGGAATGTTGTTAGGCCTACGTGTATTAAGCATAAAAAAACGTTTAAAGTTATAGTAGTTGTATGCATCATCATAGACCTTTTTTGTTATGTTCACTTAACAGTTAGGAAAGGTGTCATGTCGTTTACAGTGATATTAAAGGAATGGTTGTTGTAGTGGTTGTTATATACGTAACTTTGTGAAATATTTTGTACTGTAATTATGAAGATATGCGGTTCATGATTTAAGTAGACAGTTTGATGGGTGAATAGAATTTGTTGCACAGAAGTATTTCATAATATATTTCAATGATAATAATATATACACATATATATACATTTATATATGAATATATGTACATATATGTATATATGAATATATGTACATATATGTTTTTCATATTTATATATTGTTTTTATATTTTTATATATATTGATATTTATATATATTATATATTTGTATTTATTTATATATATATAGATAATAAATATGTACCGTATGTATTTATTTATATATATTATATATATATATATATATATTTGTATTTATATATATAGATAATATATATATATACATATTATATAAATCATCAAAGGTACATATACAGTGTTTAAATATATATATATAGATAATATATATATAGATAATTTATATATGTATTTATATATATATAGATAATATGTATATATATATATTATATATATATACTGTATATATATTCTATAAATATATATGTAATGTATATATAGATAGATGTTTACAAATATAATGCAATTGCTGTAATGTTATTTCCAGTTGTACTAATGTTGCACTGAACTGGCACAAGGTCTATCCATTTAACTAGGCTATCCATCAACTGGTTATTCCATGGTTGGAATGGAATGTAATCCATTGAAAATGAAAGGCACTTAAATCATGAACTATGACAGTCTCATCAGTCTATAGGTACACGAACGTTATATTACCACATGGACAACGGCGTCTACGAGTCTAGGTGACGACGAAAGTAGCCATGGTAAATCGCGAAAAAAAAAGAAATCCACTCCGCCCCCATTAA